>NC_057814.1:585463515-585745508 GCF_018294505.1 Triticum aestivum | reverse complement strand
TAGATGGGATTGGGGCTGCCGCCACCCCTAGGGAGGGAACCCTAGGTGGGGGCACAGCCCTCCCTCTCCCCCTATATATAGTGGAGGCAAAGGGGCAGCCCAACACACGAGAACCTCTCTCTCTTGGCGCAGCCCTATCCCTCTTCCTCCTCCTCTCCCGCGGTGCTTGGCGAAGCCCTGCGGGATTGCCACGCTCCTCCATCACCACCACACCGTCGTGCTGCTGCTGGATGGAGTCTTCCCCAACCTCTCCCTCTCACCTTGCTGGATCAAGGCGTGGGAGACGTCACCGGGCTGCACATGTGTTGAACGCGGAGGCACCGTTCTTCGGTGCTCAGATCGGAATCAACCACGATCTGAATCGCTGCGAGTACGACTCCCTCATCCGTGTTCTTGCTGTAGGAGATATGCCCTAGAGGCAATAATAAATGTTATTGATTATCTCCCTGTTCATAATTATGTTTATGTTCCATGCTATAACTGTTGTGGTTCCCGAGCCCGTATATCCATAAAGGCTCTGGGGAGAACCCATATGCACGTGTGGAATAATAAACGATAAAATGTATTCCTAGTCATGCCTCTAAGACTAGCTCAAGTGTTGCATGATGATTATGTTTTCCCAATCATGGGCATGTCTATGCCAAGCAAATTTGAGGGCACAATGTCAGGAAGGACATTTGTGTTGAATCGACCCGAATTGATGTTATGCTATGAGATACATTCGTCACAAGTTTATTGGTACATAACATAGAGATGGTTAACGTTTGCATGATTCCTTAGACCATGAGAGTATCGAGTTTCTTCATGCTTGCTTCATGAACTTTGGGGTTTGTTAAACGTCATCCGTAAATGGGTGGCTATTATGGCGGCTTACGGGTTCATGGAAAAGTGTGTCAAGTAACTTGATAGCTCAAGATTGGGATTTGCTCCTCCAACGATGGAGAGATATCTCTGGGCCCTCTCGGTGTTACGGTATCCATCATCGTATGGCCAGACACTTTGTGATTTGATCACGGGGATGCCGGAACACGATAACGAGAAAAGAGAACAATACCGGTAACGAGGTAACTAGCATAGTGGACAAGTTGTTGATCCACGGGAATGCCAACATGTCTCACCTCGGGTATTTGTAACATATCGCGAAGCAACAGGAATAGCACACGACAACTGGAGGTTCACTCGAATATTTATTCGTGTGGGTATAGGGGTCAATATGGGTGTCCACGGCTCCGATGTTGATCATTGATCGGAAGGGGTTCCAGGTCATGTCTATACTTCACCGAACCTATAGGGTCACACGCTTAAGGGTCATCTATCTGCTGAATACTAGACAGGGAGTCTGAGAGAAAATCACCAAAAAAGTTTCGGACACCGAAAAGTTTCGGACAGCGGAATCGTACCGCAGAGAGAGGTCATCGGATAAGTTTCGATGATACCGAAAAGTTGTTTCGGGATACACCATTAAGTCAAATTGGTTTCGGCACATGCCTGATAATTCTTGGAGGATGCCAGAATCATTCTGGAAGCTTTTTGGAATTTTCTGAGATAAAAACCGGAAATGTTCCGGAGCTGCCGGAGCCACTTCAGATGCGTTTCGCAGATGAAAATCACTAAAACCGGAATTGTTTCGGAACGCGTTGAAAATCATTTTAGTGGGTACTGGAAATGTTCTTAGCCCACATAAATATTTTCAGTTCGATCAGACGCTGAAAAATGTCGTCGTGAATAGTGAAAATCAGCTTTATGGTTACTTTATGGAAAGCCACCTTTTGGGGCTTTGCTCCAAAAGATCTTGGGGATGACATGGATGGATAGGAGCCATTTTTTGGGCCCCTCATGGGGGTGTGGCCGGCCACATGGGGTATCCCCCCTTGGGGACCCTCTTGTTCCTTGGTTTCACTCCTAGGTCCTTGTGGAAGGACTTCATTCATGTGCATTTTGGGTTTTTTGTGAAACTACCCTACCCCCTTGGGATTTCCTATAAATAGAGGTGGAGGGGCAGCCCTCCACACTCATCCCTTGCTCTCATACACATGCCATGCATTATCTGGCTTCTTCTCTCCCTCCCACGAAAAGAGTTTCGTAGAGCCGTAAGGCTGTCTGGGTTCCGGCAGGAACTAGTTCTGGACGGCGAAGCCCTGCCGGATAGATGACACCGTATGTGTGCAACTCTGTAGAGAGATCGTAGTTTCGGTCTTAGTTCGTGAGTGCCTCCCGAAGGGCTGTCCGTGTGACCGTCCGAGTTTCGAAGGTCCTCCCGAAGGGCTGTCCGAGTGACCGTTCGAGTTTCGAAGGTCCTCCCGAAGGGCTGTCCGCGACACCGTCCGGGGGACTGTTCGACCGCCTCCCGGAGGGCTGTCCGAGGAGCAGATGAGGGTATACATCCTCGCGGTTGGGAGGTTGTAAATCCTAGCTGCGAGGATCTGCACCGCCGATCATCATCGACTCTACTTCCCGCTGCGCTACGAGTCGGTAACGAAAAAGATCAAACCATGTATGCAGTCTCCATAGTGTTCCTGGGCTGGTGCATAGGTCAGAAATTTTTTGTTTTCTGCTGCGTTCCCCTACACTTGCAACGCTTCCGCATCGCGATCTACAAGGGTATGTAGATCCACTCCCCTTCCCCTCATTGCTAGAGTACTCCATAGATTGATCTTGGTGATGCGTAGAAAATTTTTGAATTTCTGCTACGTTCCCCAACAGTGGCATCATGAGCTAGGTCTATGCGTAGTTTCTGTGCACGAGTAGAACACAAAGTAGTTGTGGGCGTCGATTTTGCCAATTCTTCTTGCCGCTACTAGTCTTATCTTGTTTCGGCGGCATTGTGGGATGAAGCGGCCCGGACCAACCTTACACGTACGCTTACGTGAGACAGGTTCCACCGACTGACATGCACTAGTTGCATAAGGTGGCTAGCGGGTGTCTGTCTCTCCCACTTTAGTCGGAACGGATTCGATGAAAAGGGTCCTTATGAAGGGTAAATAGAAATTGGCATATCACGTTGTGGTTTTACGTAGGTAAGAAACGTTCTTGCTAGAAACCTATACAAGCCACGTAAAAACTTGCAACAACTTTTAGAGGACGTCTAACTTGTTTTTGCAGCATGTGCTATGTGATGTGATATGGCCAGAAGATGTGATGAATGATATATGTGATGTATGAGATTGATCATATTCTTGTAATAGGAATCACGACTTGCATGTCAATGAGTATGACAACCGGCAGGAGCCATAGGAGTTGTCTTTATTTTTTGTATGACCTGCGTGTCATTGAATAACGCCATGTAAATTACTTTACTTTATTGCTAAGCGCGTTAGCCATAGAAGTAGAAGTAATCATTGGCGTGACAACTTCATGAAGACACAATGATGGAGATCATGATGATGGAGATCATGGTGTCATGCCGGTGACAAAGATGATCATGGTGCCCCGAAGATGGAGATCAAAGGAGCAAAATGATATTGGCCATATCATGTCACTATTTGATTGCATGTGATGTTTATCATGTTATGCATCTTATTTGCTTAGAACGACGGTAGTAAGTAAGATGATCCCTTATAATAATTTCAAGAAAGTGTTCCCCCTAACTGTGCACCGTTGCGAAGGTTCGTTGTTTCGAAGCACCACGTGATGATCGGGTGTGATAGATTCTAACGTTCGAATACAACGGGTGTTGACGAGCCTAGCATGTACAGACATGGCCTCGGAACACATGCGAAACACTTAGGTTGACTTGACGAGCCTAGCATGTACAGACATGGCCTCGGAACACAAGAGACCGAAAGGTCGAACATGAGTCGTATAGTAGATACGATCAACATGGAGATGTTCACCGATGATGACTAGTCTGTCTCACGTGATGATCGGACACGGCCTAGTTTGACTCGGATCATGTATCACTTAGATGACTAGAGGGATGTCTATCTGAGTGGGAGTTCATTAATCAGATGAACTCAATTATCATGAACATAGTCAAAAGGTCTTTGCAAATTATGTCATACGCTTTAGTTCTACTGTTTATGATATGTTCCTAGAGAAAATTTAGTTGAAAGTTAATAGTAGCAATTATGCGGACTGGGTCCGTAAACTGAGGATTGTCCTCATTGCTGCACAGAAGGCTTATGTCCTTAATGCACCGCTCGGTGTGCTGAACCTCAGCGTCGTCTGTAGATGTTGCGAAACATCTGACATACACGTTTTGATGACTACGTGATAGTTCAGTGCGTATTGCTAACGGTTTAGAATTGAGGCACCGAAGACGTTTTTGAAACGTCGTAGAACATATGAGATGTTCCGAAGATTGAAATTGGGATTTCAGACTAGTGCCCACGTCAAGAGGTATGAGACCTCTGACAAGTTTCTTAAGCCTGCAAACTAAGGGAGAAAAGCTCAATCGTTGAGCGTGTGCTCAGATTGTCTGAGTGCCACAATCGCTTGAATCGAGTGGGAGTTAATCTTCCAGATGAGATAGTGATGGTTCTCCATAATCACTGCCACCAAGCTATTAGAGCTTCGTGATGAACTATAAATATCAAGGATAGATGATGATCCTTGAGCAACTCGCGATGTTTGACACCGCGAAAGTAGAAATCAAGAAGGAGCATCAATTGTTGATGGTTAGTAAAACCACTAGTTTCTAGAAGGGCAAGGGCAAAAGGGACACTTCATGAAACAGCAAATCATTTGCTGCTCTAGTGAAGAATCCCAAGGTTGAACCCAAACCCGAGACTAAGTGCTTCTGTAATGAGGGGAACGGTCACTAAAGCAGGACTACCCTAGATACTTGGTAGATGAGAAGGCAGGCAAGGTCGACAGAAGTATATTGGATATACATTATATGAATGTGTACTTTACTAGTACTCCTAGCAGCACCAGGGAATTAGATGCCGGTTCGGTTGCTAAGTGTTAGTAACTCGAAATAAAAGCTGCGGAATAAACGGAGACTAGCTAAAGGTGAGATGACGATATGTGTTGGAAGTGTTTCCAAGGTTGATGTGATCAAGCATCGCATGCTCCCTCTACCATCGAGATTTGGTGTTTGCGTTGAGCATGATTGGATTATGTTTATCGCAATACGGTTATTCATTTAAGGAGAATAATGGTTACTCTGTTTATTTGAATAATACCTTCAATGGTCTTGCACCTAAAATGAATCTCGATCGTAGTGATACACATGTTCGTGCCAAAAGATATAAATAGTAATGATAGTTCCACATACTTGTGGCACTGCCATTTGAGTCATATTGGTATAGAACGCATGAAGAAGCTCCATGTAGATGGATCTTTGGACTCAGTCATTTTTGAAAAGATTGAGACATGCGAACCATGTCTATTGGTATATATGCATGAAGAAACTCCATGCAGATGGATCGTTTGGACTCACTTGATTTTGAATCACTTGAGACATGCAAATCATACCACATGGGCAAGATGACTGAAAGGCCTCGTTTTCAGTAAGATGGAACAAGAGAGCAACTTATTGGAAGTAATACATTTTGATGTATGCAGTCCAATGAGTGCTGAGGCATGCAGTGGATATCGTTATGTTTTTACTTCACAGATGATTTGAGTAGATGCTGAGTATATTTACTTGATGAAACACAAGTCTGAATTATTGAAAGGTTCAAGTAATTTCAGAGTGAAGTTGAAGATCGTCGTGACAAGAGGATAAAATGTCTATGATATGATCATAGAGATGAGTATCTGAGTTACGAGTTTGGCACACACAATTAAGACATTGTGGAAAGTGTTTCACAATTAATACCGCCTGGAACACCACAGTGTGATGGTGTGTCCGAACATCATAACTGCACCCTATTGGATATGGTGCATGCCATGATGTCTCTTATCGAATTACCACTATCGTTTATGGGTTAGGCATTAGAGATAACCGCATTCACTTAAAAAGGGGCACCACGCAATTCCGTTGAGACGACACCGTTTAGAGAAACCTAAGTTGTCGTTTCTTAAAAGTTTGGGGCTGCGATGCTTATGTGAAAAAGTTTCAAGCTGATAAGCTCGAACCCAAAGCGGATAAATGCATCTTCATAGAAAACCCAAAACAGTTGGGTATACCTCCTATTTCAGATCTAGAAGCAAAAGTAATTGCTTCTAGAAACGAGTCCTTTCTCGAGGAAAAGTTTCTCTCGAAAGAATTGAGTGGGAGGATGGTGGAGACTTGATGAGGTTATTGAACCATAACTTCAACTAGTGTGTAGCAGGGCACAGGAAGTTGTTCATGTGGCACCTACACCAATTGAAGTGGAAGCTTATGATAGTGATCATGAAACTTCGGATCAAGTCACTACCAAACCTCGTAGGTCGACAAGGATATGTATTACTCCTGAGTTGTACGGTAATCCTGTCTTAGATATCATGTTGTTAGACAACAATGAACCTACGAGCTATGGAGAAGCGATGGTGGGCCCATATTCCGACAAATGGTTAGAAGCCATGAAATCCGAGATAAATGGATCTTTGAGAAGAACACGGACGTGGACGGTAATGTTACCGTCTATGAAGCTCGACTTGTGGCAAAGAGTATTTCCACAAGTTCAAGGAGTTGACTACGATGAGATTTTCTCATCCGTAGCGATGCTTAAGTCCGTCGGAATCATGTTAGCATTAGCTGCATTTATGAAATCTGGCAGATGGATGTCAAAACAAGTTTCCTTACCAGTTTTCGTAAGGAAAGGTTGTATGTGATACAATCAGAAAGGTTTTGTCGATCCTAAGGATGCTAAAGGGTATGCTAGCTCCAGCGATCCTTCCATGGACTAGAGCAAGCATCTCGGAGTCAGAATATACGCTTTGATGGAGTGATCAAAGTTTTTGGGTTTATACAAAGTTTGTTAGAAACTTGTATTTACAATAAAGTGAGTGGGAGCGCTACAACATTTCTGATAAGTATATGTGAATGACATATTGTCGATCCGAAATGATGTAAAATTTCTGGAAAGCATAAAGGGTTGTTTGAAAGGAGTTTTTCAAAGGAAGACCTGGATAAAGCTGCTTACATATTGGGCATCAAGATCTATAGAGATAGATCAAGACGCCTGATGATACTTTCAAAGAACACACACCTTGACATGATTTTGAAAGAGTTCAAAATAGATCAGCAAAGAAGGAGTTCTTGGCTGTGTTACAAGGTGTGAGTATTGAGTAAGACTCAAGACCTGACCACAGCAGAAGAGAAAGAAAGGACGAAGGTCGTCCCCTATGCTTTAGACGTAGGCTCTACAGTATGCTATGCTGTGTACCGCACATGAAGTGTGCCTTGCCATGAGTTGGTCAAGAGGGTACAATAGTGATCCGGAAATGGATCACATGACAACGGTCAAACTTATCCTTAGTACCTAGTGGACTAAGGAATTTTCTCGATTATGGAGGTGAAAAGGGAGTTCGTCGTAAAGGGTTACGTCGATGCGAACCTTGACACTAATCCGGATGACTCTGAGTAGTAAACCGGATTCGTATAGTAGAGCAATTATTTGAAATGGCTCCAAATAGCGCGTGGTAGCATCCACAAGATGACATAGATATTCGTAAAGCACACGGATCTGAAAGGTTCAGACCCGTTGACTAATAACCTCTCTCACAAGCATAACATGATCAAACCAGAACTCAATGAGTGTTAATCACATAGTGATGTGAACTAGATTGTTGACTCCAGTGAACTCTTTAGATGTTGGTCACATGGTGATGTGACCTATGAGTGTTAATCACATGGTGATGTGGACTAGATTATTGACTCTAGTGCAAGTGGGAGACTGTTGGAAATATGCCCTAGAGGCAATAATAAATAGGTTATTATTATATTTCCTTGTTCATGATAATCGTTTATTATCCATGCTAGAATTGTATTGATAGGAAACTCAGATACATGTGTGGATACATAGACAACACCATGTCCCTAGTAAGCCTCTAGTTGACTAGCTCGTTGATCAATAGATGGTTACGGTTTCCTGACCATGGACATTGGATGTCGTTGATAACGGGATCACATCATTAGGAGAATGATGTGATGGACAAGACCCAATCCTAAGCCTAGCACAAGATCGTGTAGTTCGTTTGCTCAGAGCTTTTCTAATGTCAAGTATCATTTCCTTAGACCATGAGATCGTGCAACTCCCGGATACCGTAGGAATGCTTTGGGTGTACCAAACGTCACAACGTAACTGGGTGGCTATAAAGGTGCACTACAGGTATCTCCGAAAGTGTCTGTTGGGTTGGCACGAATCGAGACTGGGATTTGTCACTCCGTGTAAACGGAGAGGTATCTCTGGGCCCACTCGGTAGGACATCATCATAATGTGCACAATGTGACCAAGGAGTTGATCACGGGATGATGTGAGTTACGGAACGAGTAAAGAGACTTGACGGTAACGAGATTGAACAAGGTATAGGGATACCGACGATCGAATCTCGGGCAAGTAACATACCGATAGACAAAGGGAATTGAATACAGGATTGATTGAATCCCCGACATCGTGGTTCATCCGATGAGATCATCGTGGAACATGTGGGAGCCAACATGGGTATCCAGATCCCGCTGTTGGTTATTGACCGGAGAACGTCTCGGTCATGTCTGCATGGTTCCCGAACACGTAGGGTCTACACACTTAAGGTTCGATGACGCTAGGGTTATAGGGAAAGTATGTACGTGGTTACCGAATGTTGTTCGGAGTCCCGGATGAGATCCCGGACGTCACGAGGAGTTCCGGAATGGTCCGGAGGTAAAGATTTATATATGGGAAGTCCTGTTTTGGTCACCGGAAAGGTTTCGGGTGTTATCGGTAATGTACCGGGACCACCGGGAGGGTCCCGGGGGTCCACCAAGTGGGGCCACCAGCCCCAGAAGGCTGCGTGGGCCAAGTGTGTGAGGGGACCAGCCCCAGGTGGGCTGGTGCGCCCCCCCACCAAGGCCCAAGGCGCATGGGAGAGTGGGAGGGGGCAAACCCTAGGTCCAGATGGGCCTTAAGGCCCACCCTAGTGGCGCCCCCCCTCTCCCCCCTCTTGGCCGCCACCCTAGATGGGATTGGGGCTGTCGCCACCCCTAGGGAGGGAACCCTAGGTGGGGGCGCAGCCCTCCCTCTCCCCCTATATATAGTGGAGGCAAAGGGGCAGCCCAACACACGAGAACCTCTCTCTCTTGGCGCAGCCCTATCCCTCTTCCTCCTCCTCTCCCGCGGTGCTTGGCGAAGCCCTGCAGGATTGCCACGCTCCTCCATCACCACCACGCCGTCGTGCTGCTGCTGGATGGAGTCTTCCCCAACCTCTCCCTCTCACCTTGCTGGATCAAGGCGTGGGAGACGTCACCGGGCTGCACGTGTGTTGAACGCGGAGGCACCGTTCTTCGGTGCTCAGATCGGAATCAACCGCGATCTGAATCGCTGCGAGTACGACTCCCTCATCCGCGTTCTTGCAACGCTTCCGCATCGCGATCTACAAGGGTATGTAGATCCACTCCCCTTCCCCTCGTTGCTAGAGTACTCCATAGATTGATCTTGGTGATGCGTAGAAAATTTTTGAATTTCTGCTACGTTCCCCAACAATTTCATGATAAATGTTTATTATTCATGCTAGAATTGTATTAACCGGAAACTTGATACATGTGTGAATACATAGACAAACAGAGTGCCACTAGTATGCCTCTACTTGACTAGCTCGTTGATCAAAGATGGTTATGTTTCCTAGCCATAGACATGGGTTGTCATTTGATTAACGGGATCACATCATTAGGAGAATGATGTGATTGACTTGACCCATTCCGTTAGCTTAGCACCCGATCGTTTAGTATTTTGCTATTGCTTTCTTCATGACTTATACATGTTCCTATGACTATGAGATTATGCAACTCCCGTTTACCGGAGGAACACTTTGTGTGCTACCAAACGTCAAAACGTAACTGGGTGATTATAAAGGTGCTCTACAGGTGTCTCCGAAGGTACTTGTTGGGTTGGCGTATTTCGAGATTAGGATTTGTCACTCCGATAGTCGGAGAGGTATCTCTGGGCCCACTCGGTAATGCACATCACTTAAGCCTTGCAAGCATTGCAACTAATGAGTTAGTTGCAGGATGATGTATTACGGAACGAGTAAAGAGACTTGCCGGTAACGAGATTGAACTAGGTATTGAGATACTGACGATCGAATCTTGGGCAAGTAACATACCGATGACAAAGGGAACAACGTATGTTGTTATGCGGTCTGACCGATAAAGATCTTCGTAGAATATGTGGGAGCCAATATGAGCATCCAGGTTCCGCTATTGGTTATTGACCGGAGACATGTCTCGGTCATGTTTACATAGTTCTCGAACCCGTAGGGTCCGCACGCTTAAAGTTTCGACGACGGTTATATTATGAGTTTATGAGTTTTGATGTACCGAAGGTTGTTCGGAGTCCCGGATGAGATCGGGGACATGACGAGGAGTCTCGAAATGGTCGAGACATAAAGATCGATATATTGGACGACTATGTTCGGACACCGGAAAGGTTTCGGATATATACTGGAGTATCGGGGGTTACCGGAACCCCCCCCCCCCCCCGGGAAGCTATTGGGCCTTATGGGCCTTAGTGGAGAAGAGAGAGGGCAGCCAGGAGGTGGCGCACGTCCCCCCTTGCCCCAATCCGAATTGGACAAGGGGAAGGGGCGGCGGCCCCCCTCTCCTTCCTTCTCTCCACCTCCTCCTTCCCCCTTCTCCTTCTTGGAATAGGAAAGGAGGGGGCCAAACCTACTTGGAGTAGGATTGCCCCCCCTTGGGCGCGCCTCTCCCTTGGCCGGCCCTCTCCTCCTCCACTCCTTTATATACGAGGGCAAGGGAGCACCCCAAACACACAAGTTGATCTGTTGATCTCTCTTAGCCGTGTGCGGTGCCCCCCTCCACCATATTCCACCTCGGTCATATCGTAGCGGTGCTTAGGTGAAGCCCTGCATCGGTAGCAACATCATCACCGTCATCCGTCGCCGTGCTGACGGAACTCTCTCATGAAGCTCTGCTGGATTGGAGTTCGCGGGACGTCATCGAGCTGAACGTGTGCTGAACTCGGAGGTGACGTACGTTCGGTACTTGGATCGGTCGGATCGTGAAGACGTACGACTACATCAACCGCGTTGTGCTAACGCTTCCGCTTTCGGTCTACGAGGGTACATGGACAACACTGTCCCCTCTCGTTTCTATGCATCACCATGATCTTGCGTGTGCGTAGGAAATTTTTTGAAATTACTACGTTCCCCAACAGATGGTTGTCGGGTCCACCCCCTCCAATGCTCTTCGGAACACCTTCAATGCGGAGGAGGTAACGGGAGAGGCAGAGCAGCGTGGAGTATTGAAGGAAGGAGGGTAAAGATATGGGGTTCGTGTATGTACAAGGGCCCAATGAACCATAAGCCAGCCCAATCAACCAGAGGCCTCTAATTTTTCTATGGGAGTAGCGGCCCTATAGGTCAGTTTGCGGGTACTATTGCGGTGCTATATGATCAACATAGTGATGTTCACCATTGAAAACTACTCCATCTCACGTGATGATCGGACATGGTTTAGTTGATTTGGATCACGTGATCACTTAGATGATTAGAGGGATGTCTATCTAAGTGGGAGTTCGTAAGTAATATGATTAATTGAACTTAAATTTATCATGAACTTAGTCCTGATAGTATTTGCATATCTATGTTGTAGATCAATAGCTCGCGTTTAGCTCCGCTGTTTTTGATATGTTCCTAGAGAAAATAAGTTGAAAGATGTTAGTAGCAATGATGCGGATTGGATCCGTGATCTGAGGATGATCCTCATTGCTGCACAGAAGAATTATGTCCTTGATGCACCGCTAGGTGACAGACCAATTGCAGGAGCAGATACAGACGTTATGAACGTTTGGCAAGCTCGATATGATGACTACTTGATAGTTTAGTGCACCATGCTTTACGGCTTAGAATCGGGGCTTCAAAGACGTTTTTGAAACGCCACGGAGCATATGAGATGTTCCAAGAGTTGAAATTAGTATTTCAAACTCATGCCCATGTCGAAAGGTATGAGACCTTTGACAAGTACTCTGCCTACAAGATGGAGGAGAATAGCTCAACCAGTGAGCATGTGCTCAGATTGTCTGGGTACTACAATCGCTTGAATCAAGTGGGAGTTAATCTTCCAGATAATATAGTGATTGACAGAGTTCTCTAGTTGCTATCACCAAGTTACTAGAACTTCGTGATGAACTATAATATGCAAGGGATGACGAAAACAATTCCCAAGCTCTTCGCGATGCTAAAATCGGCGAAGGTAGAAATCAAGAAAAACATCAAGTGTTGATGGTTGACAAGACCACTAGTTTCAAGAAAAAGGGCAAAGGGAAGAAGGGGAACTTCAAGAAGAACGGCAAGCAAGAAGCTGCTCAAGTGAAGAAGCCCAAGTCTAGACCTAAGCCTGAGACTAAGTGCTTCTACTGCAAAGGGACTAGTCACTGGAAGCGGAACTACCCCAAGTAATTGGCGGATAAGAAGGATGGCAAAGTGAACAAAGGTATATTTGATATACATGTTATTGATGTGTACTTTACTAGTGTTTATAGCAACCCCTCGGCATTTGATACTGGTTCAGTTGCTAAGAGTAGTAACTCAAAACGGGAGTTGCAGAATGAACGGTGACTAGTTAAGGGTGAAGTGACGATGTGTATTGGAAGTGGTTCCAAGATTTATATGATCATCATCGCACACTCCCTATACTTTCAGGATTAGTGTTGAACCTAAATAAATGTTATTTGGTGTTTGCGTTGAGCATGAATATGATTTGATCATGTTTATTGCAATTCGGTTATTCATTTAAGATAGAGAATAATTGTTGTTCTGTTTACATGAATAAAACCTTCTATGGTCATACACCCAATGAAAATGGTTTGTTGGATCTCGGTCGTAGTGATACACATATTCATAATATTGAAGCCAAAAGATGCAAAGTTAATAATGATAGTGCAACTTATTTACGGCACTGCCGTTTAGGTCATATCGGTGTAAAGCGCATAAAGAAACTCCATGCTGATGGACTTTTGGAATCACTTGATTATGAATCACTTGATGCTTGCGAACCATGCCTCATCGGCAAAATGACTAAGACTCCGTTCTCCAGAACAATGGAGCGAGCAACTGACTTATTGGAAATAATACATACTGATGTATGTGGTCCGATGAGTGTTGAGGCTCGCGGCAGGTATCGTTATTTTCTGACCTTCACAGATGATTTGAGTAGATATGGGTATATCTACTTGATGAAACATAAGTCTGAAACATTTGAAAAGTTCAAAGAATTTCAGAGTGAAGTGGAGAATCATCGTAACAAGAAAATAAAAGTTTCTACAATATGAACGCAGAGGTAAAATATTTGAGTTACGAGTTTGGCCTTCAGTTAAAACAATGTGAAATAGTTTCACTACTCACGCCACCTAGAACACCACAGTGTAATGGTGTGTCCGAACGTCATAACTGTACCTTATTAGATATGGTGCGATCTATGATGTCTCTTACCGATTTACCACTATCGTTTTGGGATTATGCATTAGAGACAGCTGCATTCACGTTAAATAGGGCACCATCTAAATCCGTTGAGACGACACCATATGAACTGTGGTTTGGCAAGAAACCAAAGTTGTCGTTTCTTAAAGTTTGGGGTTGCGATGCTTATATGAAAAAAAAATTATCCTGATAAGCTCAAACCCAAATCGGAGAAATGTGTCTTCATAGGATACCCAAAGGAGGCAGTTGGGTACACCTTCTATCACAGATCCGAAGGCAAGACATTCGTTGCTAAGAATGGATGCTTTCTAGAGAAGGAGTTTCTCTCAAAGAAGTGAGTGGGAGGAAAGTAGAACTTGATGAGGTAACTGTACCTGCTCCCTTATTGGAAAGTAGTTCATCACAGAAATCTGTTCCTGTGACTCCTACACCAATTAGTGAGGAAGCTAATGATGATGATCATGTAACTTCAGATCAAGTTACTACCGAACCTCGTAGGTCAACCAGAGTGAGATCCGCACCAGAGTGGTACGGTAATCCTGTTCTGGAGGTCATGTTACTTGACCATGACGAACCTACGAACTATGAGGAAGCGATCATGAGCCCAGATTCCGCAAAATGGTTTGAGACCATAAAATCTGAGATGGGATCCATGTATGAGAACAAAGTATGGACTTTGGTGGACTTGCCCGATGATCGGCAAGTCATTGAGAATAAATGGATCTTCAAGAGGAAGACAGACGTTGATAGTAGTGTTACTATCTACAAAGCTAGAATTGTCGCAAAAGGTTTTCGACAAGTTCAAGGTGTTGACTACGATGAGATTTTCTCACTTGTATCTATGCTTAAGTCTGTCGGAATCATGTTAGCAATTGCCTCATTTTATGAAATCTGGCAAATGGATAAACAAAACTGCATTCCTTAATGGATTTATTAAAGAAGAGTTGTATATGATGCAACCAGAAGGTTTTGTCGATCCTAAAGGTGCTGACAAAAATGTGCAAGCTCCAGCGATCCATCTATGGACTGGTGCAAGCATCTCGGAGTTGGAATATACGCTTTGATGAGTTGATCAAAGTATATAGTTTTATACAGACTTGCGGTGAAGCCTGTATTTACAAGAAAGTGAGTGGGAGCACTACAGCATTTCTGATAAATATATGTGAATGACATATTGTTGATCAGAAATAATGTAGAATTTTCTGGAAAGCATAAAGGAGTATTTGAAAGGAGTTTTTCAAAGAAAGACCTCGGTGAAGCTACTTACATATTGAGCATCAAGATCTATAGAGATAGATCAAGACGCTTGATAAGTTTTTTCAATGAGTACATACCTTGACAAGATTTTGATGTAGTTCAAAACAGTCAAAGAACGAGTTCTTGCCTACGTTACAAGGTGTGAAATTGAGTAAGACTCAAAGCCCGACCACGGCAGAAGATAGAAAGACAATGAAAGTCATTCCCTATGCCTCAGCCATAGGTTCTATAAAGTATGCCATGTGTTGGGGAACGTAGTAATTTCAAAAAAAATCCTACGCACACTCAGGGTCATGGTGATGCATAGCAACGAGAGGGCAGAGTGTGTCCACGTACCCTCGTAGACCGAAAGCAGAAGTGTTAGCACAACGCGGCTGATGTAGTCGTACGTCTTCACGATCCGACCGATCCAAGTACCGAACGTATGGCACCTCCGAGTTCAGCACACGTTCAGCTCGATGACGTCCCGTGAACTCCGATCCAGCAGAGCTTCACGGGAGAGTTCCGTCAGCACGACGGTGTGATGACGGGGATGATGTTGCTATTGACGCAGGGCTTCGCCTAAGCACCGCTACGATATGATCGAGGTGGAATATGGTGGAGGGTGCACCGCACACGGCTAAGAGATCAAGAGATCAATTGTTGTGTCTAGAGGTGCCCCCCTGCCCCCGTATATAAAGGATCAGGGGGAGGAGGCGGACGGCCAGGAGGAGGGCGCGCCAGGGAGGAGTCCTACTCCCACTCGGAGTAGGACTCCCTCTTTTCCTAGTTGGAGTAGGAGGGGGAAAGGAAGGGAAGGAGAGAGGAGGAAGGAAAGGGGGCGCCGCCCCTCCCCTCCTTGTTCAATTCGGACTAGAGGGGGAGGGGGCACGCGGCCAGCCCTAGCCGCCCCTCCTCTTCTCCACTAAGGCCCATCTTGGCCCTTAAACTCCCCGGGGGGTTCCGGTAACCCCCCGGTACTCCAGTATATGTCTGAAACTCCCCGAAACCATTCTGGCGTCCTAACATAGTCATCCAATATATCGATCTTTACGTCTCGACCATTTCGAGACTCCTCTTCATGTCCGTGATCACATCCGGGACTCCGAACTACCTTCGGTACATCAAAACACAAAAACTCATAATACAATCGTCATCGAACTTTAAGCGTGCGGACCCTACGGGTTCGAGAACTATGTAGACATGACCGAGACACATCTCCGGTCAATAACCAATAGCGGAACCTGGATGCTCATATTGGCTACCACATATTCTACGAAGATCTTTATCGGTCAAACCGCATAACAACATACATTGTTCCCTTTGTCATCAGTATGTTACTTGCTCGAGATTCGATCGTCGGTATCTCAATACCTAGTTCAATCTCGTTATCGGCAAGTCTCTTTACTCGTTCCGTAATGCATCATCCCGCAACTAACTCATTAGTTACAATGCTTGCAAGGCTTATAGTGATGTGCATTACCGAGTGGGCCCAGAGATACCTCTCCGACAATCGGAGTGACAAATCCTAATCTCGAAATACGCCAACCCAACAAGTACCTTTGGAGACACCTGTAGAGCACCTTTATAATCACCCAGTTACGTTGTGACGTTTGGTAGCACACAAAGTGTTCCTCCGGTAAACGGGAGTTGCATAATCTCATAGTCATAGGAACATGTATAAGTCATGAAGAAAGCAATAGCAGAATAGTAAACGATCAAGTGCTAAGCTAACGGAATGGGTCAAGTCAATCACATCATTCTCCTAATGATGTGATCCCGTTAATCAAATGACAACTCATGTCTATGGCTAGGAAACATAACCATCTTTGATCAACGAGCTAGTCAAGTAGAGGCATACTAGTGACACTCTGTTTGTCTATGTATTCACACAAGTATTATGTTTCCGGTTAATACCATTCTAGCATGAATAATAAACATTTATCATGATATAAGGAAATAAATAATAACTTTATTATTGCCTCTAGGGCATATTTCCTTCAGTCTCCCACTTGCACTAGAGTCAATAATCTAGATTACACAGTAATGATTCTAACACCCATGGAGTTTTGGTGCTGATCTTGTTTTGCTCGTGGAAGAGGCTTAGTCAACGGGTCTGCAACATTCAGATCCGTATGTATCTTGCAAATCTCTATGTCTCCCACCTGGACTTGGTCCCGGATGGAATTGAAGCGTCTCTTGATGTGCTTGGTCCTCTTGTGAAATCTGGATTCCTTTGCCAAGGCAATTGCACCAGTATTGTCACAAAAGATTTTCATTGGACCCGATGCACTAGGTATGACACCTAGATCGGATATGAACTCCTTCATCCAGACTCCTTCATTTGCTGCTTCCGAAGCAGCTATGTACTCCGCTTCACACGTAGATCCCGCCACGACGCTTTGTTTAGAACTGCACCAACTGACAGCTCCACCGTTCAATGTAAATACGTATCCGGTTTGCGATTTAGAATCGTCCGGATCAGTGTCAAAGCTTGCATCGACGTAACCATTTACGACTAGCTCTTTGTCACCTCCATAAACGAGAAACATATCCTTAGTCCTTTTCAGGTATTTCAGGATGTTCTTGACCGCTGTCCAGTGATCCACTCCTAGATTACTTTGGTACCTCCCTGCTACACTAATAGCAAGGCACACATCAGGTCTGGTACACAGCATTGCATACATGATAGAGCCTATGGCTGAAGCATAGGGAACATCTTTCATTTTCTCTCTATCTTCTGCAGTGGTCGGGCATTGAGTCTTACTCAATTTCACACCTTGTAACACAGGCAAGAACCCTTTCTTTGCTTGATCCATTTTGAACTTCTTCAAAACTTTGTCAAGGTATGTGCTTTGTGAAAGTCCAATTAAGCGTCTTGATCTATCTCTGTAGATCTTGATGCCCAATATGTAAGCAGCTTCACCGAGGTCTTTCATTGGAAAACACTTATTCAAGTATCCTTTTATGCTATCCAGAAATTCTATATCATTTCCAATCAACAATATGTCATCCACATATAAGATTAGAAATGCTACAGAGCTCCCACTCACTTTCTTGTAAATACAGACTTCTCCAAAAGTCTGTATAAAACCATATGCTTTGATCACACTATCAAAGCGTTTATTCAAACTCCGAGAGGCTTACACCAGTCCATAAATGGATCGCTGGAGCTTGCACACTTTGTTAGCACCCTTTGGATCGATAAAACCTTCAGGTTGCATCATATACAACTCTTCTTCCAGAAATCCATTCAGGAATGCAGTATTTACATCCATTTGCCAAATTTCATAATCATAAAATGCGGCAATTGCTAACATTATTCGGACGGACTTAAGCATCGCTACGGGTGAGAAAGTCTCATCGTAGTCAACTCCTTGAACTTGTCGAAACCTTTCGCAACAAGTCGAGCTTTGTAGACAGTAACATTACCGTCAGCGTCTGTCTTCTTCTTGAAAATCCATTTATTTTCGATGGCTTGCCGATCATCGGGCAAGTCAACCAAAGTCCACACTTTGTTCTCATACATGGATCCCATCTCAGATTTCATGGCCTCAAGCCATTTTGCGGAATCTGGGCTTATCATCGCTTCTTCATAGTTCGTAGGTTCGTCATGGTCTAGTAACATAACCTCCAGAACAGGAATACCGTACCACTCTGGTGCGGATCTTACTCTGGTTGACCTACGAGGTTCGGTAGTAACTTGATCTGAAGCTTCATGATCATCATCATTAGCTTCCTCACTAATTGGTGTAGGTGTCACAGGAACCGGTTTCTGTGATGAACTACTTTCCAATAAGGGAGCAGGTACTGTTACCTCATCAAGTTCTACTTTCCTCCCACTCACTTCTTTCGAGAGAAACTCCTTCTCTAGAAAGGATCCAAATTTAGCAACAAAAGTCTTGCCTTCAGATCTGTGATAGAAGGTGTACCCAACAGTTTCCTTTGGGTATCCTATGAAGACACATTTCTCCGATTTGGGTTCGAGCTTATCAGGTTGAAGCTTTTTCACATAAGCATCGCAGCCCCAAACTTTAAGAAACGACAACTTTGGTTTCTTGCCAAACCATAGTTCATAAGGCGTCGTCTCAACGGATTTAGATGGTGCCCTATTTAACGTGAATGCAGCCGTCTCTAAAGCATAACCCCAAAATGATAGCGGTAAATCAGTAAGAGACATCATAGATCGCACCATATCTAGTAAAGTACGATTACGACGTTCGGACACACCATTACGCTGTGCTGTTCTGGGTGGCGTGAGTTGCGAAACTATTCCGCATTGTTTCAAATGAAGACCAAACTCGTAACTCAAATATTCTCCTCCACGATCAGATCGTAGAAACTTTATTTTCTTGTTACGATGATTTTCTACTTCACTCTGAAATTCTTTGAACTTTTCAAATGTTTCAGACTTATGTTTCATTAAGTAGATATACCATATCTGCTCAAATCATCTGTGAAGGTGAGAAAATAACGATACCCGCCGCGAGCCTCAACATTCATTGGACCACATACATCAGTATGTATGATTTCCAACAAATCTGTTGCTCGCTCCATAGTTCCGGAGAACGGCGTTTTAGTCATCTTGCCCATGAGGCATGGTTCGCAAGTACCAAGTGATTCATAATCAAGTGATTCCAAAAGTCCATCGGAATGGAGTTTCTTCATGCGCTTTACACCAATATGACCTAAACGGCAGTGCCACAAATAAGTTGCACTATCATTATCAACTCTGCATCTTTTGGCTTCAATATTATGAATATGTGTATCACTACTATCGAGATTTAATATAAATAGACCACTCTTCAAGGGTGCATGACCATAAAAGATATTACTCATATAAATAGAACAACCATTATTCTCTGATTTAAATGAATAACCGTCTCGCATCAAACAAGATCCAGATATAATGTTCATGCTCAACGCTGGCACCAAATAACAATTATTTAGGTCTAAAACTAATCCTGAAGGTAGATGTAGAGGTAGCGTGCCGACCGCGATCACATCGACTTTGGAACCATTTCCCACGCGCATCGTCACCTCGTCCTTAGCCAATCTTCGCTTAATCCGTAGCCCCTGTTTCGAGTTGCAAATATTAGCAACAGAACCAGTATCAAATACCCAGGTGCTACTGCGAGCATTAGTAAGGTACACATCAATAACATGTATATCACATATACCTTTGTTCACCTTGCCATCCTTCTTATCCGCCAAATACTTGGGGCAGTTCCGCTTCCAGTGACCAGTCTGCTTGCAGTAGAAGCACTCAGTCTCAGGCTTAGGTCCAGACTTGGGTTTCTTCTCTTGAGCAGCAACTTGTTTGCTGTTCTTCTTGAAGTTCCCCTTCTTCTTCCCTTTGCCCTTTTTCTTGAAACTGGTGGTCTTGTTGACCATCAACACTTGATGCTCCTTCTTGATTTCTACCTCCGCAGCCTTTAGCATTGCGAAGAGCTCGGGAATTGTCTTATCCATCCCTTGCATATTATAGTTCATCACGAAGCTCTTGTAGCTTGGTGGCAGTGATTGAAGAATTCTGTCAATGACACTATCATCCGGAAGATTAACTCCCAGTTGAATCAAGTGATTGTTATACCCAGACATTCTGAGTATATGTTCACTGACAGAACTATTCTCCTCCATCTTGCAGCTGTAGAACTTATTGGAGACTTCATATCTCTCAATCCGGGCATTTGCTTGAAATATTAACTTCAACTCCTGGAACATCTCATATGCTCCATGACGTTCAAAACGTCGTTGAAGCCCCGGTTCTAAGCCGTAAAGCATGGCACACTGAACTATCGAGTAGTCATCAGCTTTGCTCTGCCAGACGTTCTTAACGTCGTCAGTTGCATCTGCAGCAGGCCTGGCACCCAGCGGTGCTTCCAGGACGTAATTCTTCTGTGCAGCAATGAGGATAATCCTCAAGTTACGGACCCAGTCCGTGTAATTGCTACCATCATCTTTCAACTTTGCTTTCTCAAGGAACGCATTAAAATTCAACGGAACAACAGCACGGGCCATCTATCTACAATCAACATAGACAAGCAAAATACTATCAGGTACTAAGTTCATGATAAATTTAAGTTCAATTAATCATATTACTTAAGAACTCCCACTTAGATAGACATCCCTCTAATCATCTAAGTGATCACGTGATCCAAATCAACTAAACCATGTCCGATCATCACGTGAGATGGAGTAGTTTTCAATGGTGAACATCACTATGTTGATCATATCTACTATATGATTCACGCTCGACCTTTCGGTCTCAGTGTTCCGAGGCCATATCTGCATATGCTAGGCTCGTCAAGTTTAACCTGAGTATTCCGCGTGTGCAACTGTTTTGCACCCGTTGTATTTGAACGTAGAGCTTATCACACCCGATCATCACGTGGTGTCTCAGCACGAAGAACTTTCGCAACGGTGCATACTCAGGGAGAACACTTTTATCTTGAAATTTAGTGAGAGATCATCTTATAATGCTACCGTCAATCAAAGCGAGATAAGATGCATAAAAGATAAACATCACATGCAATCAATATAAGTGATATGATATGGCCATCATCATCTTGTGCTTGTGATCTCCATCTCCGAAGCACCGTCATGATCACCATCGTCACCGGCGCGACACCTTGATCTCCATCGTAGCATCGTTGTCGTCTCGCCAACTTATGCTTCTTCGACTATCGCTACCGCTTAGTGATAAAGTAAAGCATTACAGGGCGATTGTATTGCATACAATAAAGCGACAACCATATGGCTCCTGCCAGTTGCCGATAACTCGGTTACAAAACATGATCATCTCATACAATAAAATATAGCATCATGTCTTGACCATATCACATCACAACATGCCCTGCAAAAACAAGTTAGACGTCCTCTACTTTGTTGTTGCAAGTTTTACGTGGCTGCTACGGGCTGAGCAAGAACCGTTCTTACCTACGCATCAAAACCACAACGATAGTTCGTCAAGTTAGTGATGTTTTAACCTTCTTAAGGACCGGGCGTAGCCACACTCGGTTCAGCTAAAGTTGGAGAAACTGACACCCGCCAGCCACCTGTGTGCAAAGCACGTTGGTAGAACCAGTCTCGCGTAAGCGTACGCGTAATGTCGGTCCGGGCCGCTTCATCCAACAATACCGCCGAACCAAAGTGTGACAGCTGGTAAGCAGTATGACTTGTATCGCTCACAACTCACTTGTGTTCTACTCGTGCATATAACATCTACGGTAGTATGACTTTGTTGTTAAGATCATGGTGATGCATAGCAACGAGAGGGGAGAGTGTGTTCACGTACCCTCGTAGACCAAAAGCGGAAGCGTTAGCACAACGCGGTTGATGTAGTCATACGTCTTCACGATCCGACCGATCCAAGTACCGAACGTACGGCACCTCCAAGTTCAGCACACGTTCAGCTCAATGACGTCCCGCGAACTCCGATCCAGCAGAGCTTCACGGGAGAGTTCCGTCAGCACGACGGTGTGATGACAGGGATGATGTTGCTACCGACGCAGGGCTTCGCCTAAGCACCGCTATGATATGATCGAGGTGGAATATGGTGGAGGGGGGAACCGCACACGGCTAAGAGATCAAGAGATCAATTGTTGTGTCTAGAGGTGCCCCCCTGCCCCGTATATAAAGGATCAGGGGGAGGAGGCGGCCGTCCAGGAGGAGGGCGCGCCAGGGAGGAGTCCTACTCCCACTAGGAGTAGGACTCCCTCTTTTCCTAGTTGGAGTAGGAGGGGGAAAGGAAGGGAAGGAGAGAGGAGGAAGGAAAGGGGGCGCCGCCCCTCCCCTCCTTGTCCAATTCGGACTAGAGGGGGAGGGGCGCGCGGCCTGCCCTAGCCGCCCCTCCTCTTCTCCACTAAGGCCCATCTTGGCCCATTAAACTCCCCGGGGGGTTCCGGTAACCCCCCGGTACTCCGGTATATGTCCGAAACTCCCCGAAACCATTCCGGCGTCCTAACATAGTCATCCAATATATCGATCTTTACGTATCGACTATTTCGAGACTCCTCGTCATGTCCGTGATCACATCCGGGACTCCGAACTACCTCCGGTACATCAAAACACAAAAATTCATAATACAATCGTCATCGAACTTTAAGCGTGCGGACCCTACGGGTTCGAGAACTATGTAGACATGACCGAGACACGTCTCCGGTCAATAACCAATAGCGGAACCTGGATGCTCATATTGGCTCCCACATATTCTACGAAGATCTTTATCGGTCAAACCGCATAACAACATACGTTGTTCCCTTTGTCATCAGTATGTTACTTGCCCGAGATTCGATCGTCGGTATCTCAATACCTAGTTCAATCTCGTTACCGGCAAGTCTCTTTACTCATTCCCTAATGCATCATCCCGCAACTAACTCATTAGTTACAATGCTTGCAAGGCTTATAGTGATGTGCATTACCGAGTGGGCCCAGAGATACCTCTCCGACAATCGGAGTGACAAATCCTAATCTCGAAATACGCCAACCCAACAAGTACCTTTGGAGACACCTGTAGAGCACCTTTATAATCACCCAGTTACGTTGTGACGTTTGGTAGCACACAAAGTGTTCCTCCGGTAAACGGGAGTTGCATAATCTCATAGTCATAGGAACATGTATAAGTCATGAAGAAAGCAATAGCAGAATACTAAACGATCAAGTGCTAAGCTAACGGAATGGGTCGAGTCAATCACATCATTCTCCTAATGATGTGATCCCGTTAATCAAGTAACAACTCATGTCTATGGCCAGGAAACATAACCATCTTTGATCAACGAGCTAATGAAGTAGAGGCATACTAGTGACGCTCTGTTTGTCTATGTATTTACACAAGTATTATGTTTCCGGTTAATACCATTCTAGCATGAATAATAAACATTTATCATGATATAAGGAAATAAATAATAACTTTATTATTGCCTCTAGAGCATATTTTCTTCACCATGCTGTGTACCAGACTTATTGTGTACCTCACCATGCCCCTCCCCCTCTTTGTTTTGTACACCTTCAATGCAAGACCCGGTAGGGCGAGGTCGGGCCTTACCTTGATCTGGCGCGTAACTTTGGCTACCAGTACGCTGCTTGGATTCGTACGCATCCAGTCGTGGAGCGATGCATGGGCAGAAAATAAAAAGAAGAAAAAGAAGGGCGCTGGTGAGACTTGGGCCAAGTTTCTTGGGCCTCGTCCAGGTAGTTGTGTGTGCTTCGTTAGCTAATTGACGAGGACCCCTCAAAAAAAAAAAGCTAATTGACGAGGCATCATCGATCGACACTAGCAGTCCGTGGACCAAAACAAAGAGGCATCCAGCGCAACCAAAAATGACAAACATTACACGAGCGATCAACCAACACTACTGCTAGTGGCTACTGCCGCCGGCGGCGGGCTAGCGGACAACAGAAGCAATGGAGGCTACAGAAGGCTTAGTTCGTCGGTGTAGGCACTTGCATAGGCGGCTGGTGAGCAGCAGCGATGTGGCAACGTTGATAGTGGCCAGCGCTGGGTGGCTGCGCGACGCGGCGGTTGCCAGTGAAGGGTCCGCCCCACCTCAAAAAAAATTTGTCCTCCGCCACTGCCTATAGGGCAGTTTGCGGGTACTATTGCGGTGCTATATGGATGCAACGGCCAGGGATGACAATATCACGAAATCAGACGGCCAGGAGCGCACAAGATGTGAGAGGGCTGGGAAGGAGTTCGATTTTACAGTCCTAAATAAATTAATGACTAATGTCGGACTGTACTTTCTGAATCCACGAATCCAATTCAGATGTATCCTGTCAGACATGCACCCTGGAAAAATAGTGCCAGCGCCTTATGAATCATAGATAGAGTGAACCAATACTTCCATGAGAAGAATAAAAAGAATCATCAGGCAAAACCACTGCAACTTAATAGTCAACCAGCCTAGATAAATATCCACAGAAAGCATTCAAATTCTTCAGCAGACAATGTATGTGTCGGAAGAGAATACGTGAGTTAAGGTGGAGATAGATTGGCTTAAATGATATGCGCATCAAGGACAATGCCGGCGGTTGTATATATAATAGAGGAAAAACTTGCCCATCACGGTCAGGAGTTTAGTTTATTTTATATAGAAGGGCAAAACTTGTCGATCGCGGTCATACGCTTATTTATATAGAAGGGCAAACTTGCCGACTGAGGGACATACGCACTCGGTTTGGTTTTTTAATAAAAGATAATCTCTTGCATGCCTGACAAAGCCTATAAAAACCATATGAAATGTTACAATACCAAATTCGTCATGAAATATATATTTTATGAAAATATATTTATGCCTTTGGAAATATATCAATAAAGAGAGGGCATTTGGTCTAGTGGTATGATTCTCGCTTTAGGTGTGAGAGGTCCCGAGTTCAATTATCGGAATACCCCATTTTTTCTTTAATTTTTGTAAATATTCAGAGAGATATCCCGTCACGTCCAATGCAGGCCTGACGTAATCGACTAAGCGTCTTTTTCCTGATTTTCCCGCGAACTGCCTGCCTTGGACAGAGAGTGAGCTTCCTTGAATTATTGTGCCTCCAATCATATTTACGGTCAAACTGAGATTATAAATTTGGAGTACATGTCACAAAAATTATATGATGGGAATCCTCTTTTGAATAGAAAGCCAATGATATACTTCTTGTAGCATATAAATCATATGTTTTTATTCATATAGATAGTTAAAGTTTGACCCATGATGGGGGCATAGTTTAAAAAACTGGACCGGACCAGCGGTTGAACCGGAAAAAACCGAAACCGGCAGCCTCATCAGTTTTTTAAGCTAATAAGACCGTTCTACAATCAGACCGGAGAAAACCGGTCGAACCGGCCAGTTTTCTAGAAAACCGGTGAAAAAATCGGGCCACTGAACCGGGAAAAACCAGGAAACATGTTTTAATAGAAAATGGGAAAGTGGGATTCGATCCAAGGTCATGTGAGCGGTACGCGGGGCTTGCCCGTGGCCCAATAACCAACTTAGTTGTGCTACTTTGTTGTCCACTACATGGCTATGATTTTATTTGACCATTGTTTCACTCTATATTAGCACATATCTTAATTAACATATATTAGTTTATTGCTTAAAAACCGACAATCGAACCGGTGAACCGACGGTCCGACCGGTAAAAATCTGAACAGACAACCTTTCCGGTTCGATTTTCGGTTCGGTTTTTTAAACTATGGATGTGGGGGGGGGCTAGAAACCCGGACGGAGAAAGTGCACGTATGTGATTGGGACCGACCCCACTCAAAATTCCCCTTTTGAAGAGCCTTTTCCCCTCAATTATACATACCTTATCATCTCCGTGCAAATCAACTTCTGAATGGGAATTAACTAATGATGATTTAGGTCATTAGCTCTACTTTACAAAAGTATATGATCCAAAGAAAATCACACTTTTCACTTCTAACTGAATTAAACTTCAGTCTGATATACCCGGAAGGAAAAACTTCAGTATGATAAATAATGACCACACGATCTTCATAAGCAGAGCTAACGACAGCAAATCATACTGAAGTTTAACTAATCCGGGCTTGATCCTGTGGCAGTAATTAATCCACCCGGACAGCAAATCCAAAATGGGCTGCAATATTATTAATATCTAGTGCCAAAGTGTATTTTCTGAATCTAGGTGCATACTATGAGGCAACCTGGAAAATTAGTGTGAACGCCTTATGAATCACAGTAAGAGAGTACTAATATGTGTACTTTCATGGGAAGGAAAAAAATAGCAATCATCAAGGAAACCCACTGCATCCTGGCAGTCTGAAATAGCGAACCAGCCTAGATAAATATCCACACAGAGCATCAAAATTCCCCAGGAGACAATCTTTTATGCCACTGGTCTTTTCAGTCACCAGGGCATAGCGACCAGCAATGACATCCCACCAAAAAAAAACATCTTTTATATATCATCCAGTGCTTCACCTTCACCGTGCCCATCACCAATGTCGTTGCCTAGGCACAAACATATATAACTAGTCAGTAACCAATGCGTATTCTAATGGAAAGCGACCAATACAAAAAGGAAGGGATTACAATAGGACGACAGTTTAGATGAGCCGCAGCAGGTGCGTAGTTGTTTATTAACTTGGTGTTCGCACACGAACACGTCGCCGTGTACCCTCGATGCCGGGGGTGATGCACCGCAGCTCACGTCGAAGGAGATCCGTCCGGAAGCGCGGTACGCAAGCAATCCGGCGGGCGCTTTTGTAGACCCGAAACCCCACACGCCCGGGAGGGACCCCGTCAGGGCGCGCGGTGGCTATGGGCTGCCCTAGGTCGACTTGATCGCCCCTAGGGCCTCGAGGTTCGCCGCCCTGCAACAAGAAGAACAGACGAAGAACGAGGAAGAAGAGGAACTAGGGTTAAGGAGAAAAGATAAAAGATAAAAAGTGGTAGATGATTTGTTCGATTGTGTGTTGTTCAATTGGCCGTCACCCCTTAGATATATAAGAGGCGGCTGGACTTCACGTGCAAGGAAAAGGCTTGGATTCACGTCAAAACCCTAGTCAAATTCGGATTGGTTTTGTCCAAACTTTCCAAAACTGTTCGGTTTAAACTGGCTGCACCTTGCGGGTCTTTTTTGTGGTGGTAAACGATCTCGGATGGAAACAAGCCCAAAAGCAATCTTGACCATTTCGACGAGACGAACAACTTTCATGTTGAACATTTTTTGATCAGAGGTCATTTTGAGGGTCAAATCGGTCGCGCAAAACAGGCTATTCCTTCGCACTACCCATGAGACATGTGTTTGGTGGGGCGCGCCACATCTCGCCTCGTGACACGGCTGCACTCCGATTGCTCTAACTATTGCATACAAACTCGGATTTGGACGATTTTTATATCGAATTCGACGAGACGAAGACAACCCGTGTAGATCATTTTTCCATTTGTGGTCGTCTTGGGGGCTTAATCGGCCAAACTGTACTCTGAATATAAGATGTTAGTACTTTGAGCATAGTTTCGGCCTTCGAGATGAAATCGGACGGCGATGACCCAAACTTCAAAGATGTTCATATCAACAATACGGAACTCTTTCATGTAGATCACGTCTCCATATGAGGTCATCTTAAATAAGTTCTTGACCGTGCCAAAATCTGGTGTCAACACATGCCCCCCTGTTTTTCGGCAAAGCTTGTATGCCGAAAAATAACTTGCACATAGCTTGCTCTAAGGACGATGTCAACACTCCATCGGCCATTTTGCATATGCTTAGGATGATAAGTTTATATCGGCCATTGCTTGTGTGAATATTTTGATGCAAGCTTGGGTGACTTTCTCAACTTTATTAATCCGACTATAAAGTTGCATAGGTATGCATGTCAAGACCATCCATCAACCATATTGTCCACCCTTCTGATAGGATCTTGCAGATAATCAACAATGAACTTTCTCGAATCCTTACTTTGTCTGCATAAAAGTTTCATTAGTGGCCGAGGTGGTGAGCTCCAATTCGGCCTTACCTATGTTGGCAAGAATAAGCATCGGCTATTGATAGATGTGCAATACACCATGACCGACGTGGTAGCCGGATGCTTACTAAGCCAACTATCTCCAATTATCATGTCTAGATATATGAGCAATATTAAAGCAACCCAAGGTAAAATTTACATCTAGACATACCTCAAGATAATTTAAAAGGATTCATCAAAACATTGATAACCCTTGGATATTTGTTGCACTATACTAATAACGAATCACCGAAAGCCTCAATATGTATAGCACCTATAGCAAGTCAAAGCTCCAATCCGAATGACAATGCATATTCGGCTTTGATCATTGTGTAAAAATATTTTAAGCGGCATGAGGCTTCACAAAATAGCTCCATATGGAGATAAATAAACAACACCAACACCTTGGCCATTGCCACAAATTTAACCGTCGAAAATAATCTCCATAGTACTAGAAAGACAAGGGCAATATCAATGAACATGTACCTCGTTTTGGCCTCTAATTGAACTAAGGACGATGTTAGGATACTATATCAGCCATGCTTTGACATATTCTTAGGGCGATAGATAAATATCGACCATTAACATAAGGTCCATGTAGAATTCATTCACCAAATCATGTATAGCCGAAATAAACAAATGAAATAGCAATCAAATATTTTGGCCTTTTGGATTAGCAAGAAAAAATGTAGCTAATAAAATGTATAGAGATTTGGTAATACCCTCTCATGATGCAGAAAATTATGTCGCTTCCATGGATCAAAATAAATCCAGGGAGGGTAATTTATCATACCTGATGGTGAATTCCCTGGCAAAGGCATCAATGGTATGGTTGAAGAATATGGATGATGTGCTAATCGAAAATTTTGATGGGGTGATGCAAACCTTCGGCTTAATTGTTTTTGGCTTCCATCCTTCTCTTTCTTCACTTTTGTAACACTTGTTGCAATAGAAGGTTGCACATCATTTTTATTTTGACTGCTCCTCTTGGGAACCCATGCCATGTTCTTCTTTTTCAGCTCTTGTGCACTAAGTTTTTGTAATTCCTTCTTTCACCAATACGATAAGACGAGTGGGCACCCCGGCTGTGATTTTGTTTGAAGCAATGGCAATTCTTGTTTTACCTTGTGCACTCTCAACTTCTTTTCTTCAGATTTGGCACTTTGACTCTCGATAATTGGTTGCTTCGTCTCATTGCCTTTAGTAGCCAATGTCAACACTTTAATTGGCTCTTTTTCATTTGAGATCAAATCTGAAGTTGCACCTTACGACCATCTCTTTTAACACGGTAAACTTGCTTGACCACCTCTTTCTTCTTCCTTGAGCTCTGTACCGATTCCTTATGATTCAAACGGTCTTTAACAGGTGATTGTTCAAATGTTGATCTTCTCAGAGCTGCATGATATTGGTGAGATGATCTAAAATAAGATGGAGAATGTGCACTTGTATCATACCTATCCCATGATGGATATGGATCTATATGTGCATAGGGAGGCATCCACGGCATTGGCATTGGTGGCCCAAAATAAGGACATGAATAGTTGCATTAAAATTCTCACTTTGCCAATACCGATCCTCATATTTGCGCCTTGGGGTGATCTTGGTTTCTTTGCATGATTTGGCCGATAAGCAATCTTCTCTTCACTCTTCTTTTGATATTTTTCCAATAGTTCAGCGAAGGTGATTTTTGATCTCTTACACTTGCGCTTATTTCGGCCTTTGTTTTCTTTTGGTTTGCTTTCATCGATCACTGGATTTGCTTGCTGCCCCTAGTCCTTGGCGTCTCCATTATAGCTTTGATGGAATTCTCACCCTCAAGATTATGTTCATTATGCTCTTCAACTACTTCTTTACTTGAAAGCTTGATCCCATCACCTGTAATTTTTATCTTCTCTTTAGATGGATCGGCTTGAAGTAGCCGATGCAAAAAAAATTGCCATCATGACCAATCAGAATAGAGTGGTCATCTCTTGGTGTTTCAACAAATTTCAATCGTCCTTTTTCAATGGCCGATTTAACTATTTGACGAAACATGTGGCAGTCCTCAAAATTATGCTTGGACGAATCATCCAACTTAAAATACATTCGTCCTTGGATAGATGTCTTGACATGGTGATCAAGAATTCTAATGTAATTATTTTTCAACAACAAATCAAAGATTTGATCACACATGTTTGAATCGAAGGTATACCTTTGGTTTTCTAGCCGATCTTGTTGTGAGAACGGCTTTGGAGTTAAGCAAACAAATGGTTCAGATTTGGCATCTTCCCATTCGGCTATGAATTCTCTTTCGCATTCTTTTTCTGATGACCTTAAATAAGAAACTATACTAGCATCGGTTTTCCCAAAAGATTTTAACCTTGGCTTTAAATTTCTGAAACGAAAATAGTTAGAACATACATGTCTCAATTGAGACCAAGTGTAAGCCAAGTAAGAAATAAGCAAAGCTACCCAACTAGATATGAACATTAGGGAAAGCAACGGGGAAAGCTTTGCCTGTAACAATAAGTCATTATCGGTCTTTATAAATGGTGCAATGGGTTGACCGATATGTTCCATAACAATTTTATTGCTAACAAGTAAATTACCCTTCTTCATTGGTCTTTCAAAATTACTTATGAGAATATTTCTTATAGATGCATCAAAAATGAAGTTGCGACCAAATCTGAAAATAGGTAAATTACTCGCTATGCATACCTCTTCAAATACGTTGGGAGAGCATGATGGTGGTGTGACTTGAACAATATCTAACTTTGTCTTTGGATGACTCTCCAACGCCTTTTCATCATCGTTTTCTTTATTCCGTGCATCATTACCTTGAAGATCCTTATCAGCCAAACTTTGTTTGGCTACTTGCTCTTGTCCTTGAGGCTTGTCAATTTCTACGGCACGGAACTCATAGGGCAGGAAGTAGGTTCCATTAACTTCAGAAAAATCAAGCACCGCTGTTTTCCTATGCTTGCCATGCCATTTCTCAATAATATTTACTTCTTTGGATTTGATAGACTCAAAATATATACTGCTTGATTCGGCTTTTTCAATAACTGAATTTTCTTTGTTACCTGAATCAATACCTTTATCTTTTTGAATTTGCAAGGCTTCTCGCTCTTGTCTAATTTTAGCCCACATCTCAGCTTGGCGAGCTTTGAACCTTTTCATCTCAATTTTCATCCACTCCTCATGAGATTGCCCCCCAATACTTTGAGACTCTTTTGGCAATGAGGTGCCGAAACTTTGCAACTGTTTAGGTGGTACACTAGATGGTACAACACTGGGCGACTGCATCATTTGCACAACTCTAGCTTTTACTGCAGCAAAATCATGAGGCTTCCCGCCTTCTATTAGTTCCTGTTGAATGGAGTTGCACAAATCCCAAGAGAATGTAAGCTTGTTCTCAACCACCCAGTCTGGATATGGTTGCCCCCCGATGCTTTTAGACTCTTTCGGCAATGAGATGTTGCCGAAATTCTGTAATTGTGTAGGTGGTACATGATATGCCACGGTAGTAGGTGAAGGCATTTGTGCTCCTGCAGAAGTTTCACTTATTCGACCATGACCATGAAGGTGCGGAGCCGAATTATGGACATCAACAGTTGCGTATGGTGCCACAAAATTAGTAGCATTAGGTGTAGCATATGATGTTTGAGGGTAATTGGCCAAATAACTAGTAGTAACATGGCCAATTCCCCTATCCATCGGCACGTTTGGATTAACGTACTGCAAGTTATTTGCCGATGAATAAAAACTTGAAACACTTTGTTGCATACCATTGGAAGTTCCTACATAGGGTGTCTCAACTTGATTAACCGAACTCATCATGTTATTCATCGGCATATAAATCTGTGGGGTTGCCGATGCATGGGAGTTGGGATACATATGTTGCATGTTGCTAAAATTATAAGAATTTGAAACATGAAGATTGTTTTGCATCGGCCCTTACGCATAATTAGATGCATGATTGATAAAACTAGGGCTAGCCGATACATTATGCTCAATAGGTGATCCCGCAACAACATATGGATTATTTGCATCTACAAAGGGGAATTGGGTATTCATAGTACCTTTGTAGATTGCAGCAACTTGATGACGATCTCTTCGTAGCAAGAACGGGCTGGAGACCGTTCAAAGCTTCGTCCCCAGCGGAGTTGCCAAAAAGTGTGTTCGCACACGAACACGTCGCCGTGTACCCTCGACGCCGGGGGTGATGCACCGCAGCTCACGTCGAAGGAGATCCGTCCGGAAGCGCGGTACGCAAGCAATCCGGCGGGCGCTTTTGTAGACCCGAAACCCCACACGCCCGGGAGGGACCCCGTCAGGGCGCGCGGTGGCTATGGGCTGCCCTAGGTCGACCTGATCGCCCCTAGGGCCTCGAGGTTCGCCGCCCTGCAACAAGAAGAACAGACGAAGAACGAGGAAGAAGAGGAACTAGGGTTAAGGAGAAAAGATATAAAAGATAAAAAGTGGTAGATGATTTGTTCGATTGTGTGTTGTTCAATTGGCCGTCACCCCTTAGATATATAAGAGGCGGCTGGACTTCACGTGCAAGGAAAAGGCTTAGATTCACGTCCAAAACCCTAGTCAAATTCGGATTGGTTTTGTCCGAACTTTCCAAAACTGTTCGGTTTAAACTGGCTGCACCTTGCGGGTCTTTTTTGTGGTGGTAAACGATCTCGGATGGAAACAAGCCCAAAAGCAATCTTGACCGTTTCGATGAGACGAACAACTTTCATGTTGAGCATTTTTTGATCAGAGGTCATTTTGAGGGTCAAATCAGTCGCGCAAAACAGCCTATTCCCTCGCGCTACGCATCACACATGTGTCTGGTGGGGCGCGCCACATCTCGCCTCGTGACACGGCTGCACTCCGATTGCTCTAACTTTTGCATACGAACTTGGATTTGGACGATTTTTATATCGAAATCGATTGTTTCGACGAGACGAAGACAACCCGTGTAGATCATTTTTCCATTTGAGGTCGTCTTGGGGGCTTAATCGGCCAAACTGTACTCTGAATATAAGATCTTAGTACTTTGAGCATAGTTTCGGCCTTCGAGATGAAATCGGACGGCGATGACCCAAACTTCAAAAATGTTCATATCAACAATGCGGAACTCTTTCATGTAGATCACTTCTTCATTTGAGGCCATCTTAGATAAGTTCTTGACCGTGCCAAAATCTGGTGTCAACACTTGGAAAAGTTATCGCTCCGATACAATATTTTGGAATAGTTAAACAAATAAATTAGGCATGTACATATATATAGTGCCTCAGCGCAATTTATGAAAGATGAAAGTATGATCTGGAAATTATCTCAAGCAGACAAATTCCGTGTATGTCAAAGTGAACAAAACTAGAACATGCCAGACCTCAACAACATACGTAGCCATAGGTAGTTAGGCATTCAGATTTAAATAAGGCTGACAAGAGGCAAACTGAAGTGAATTTCATTTTCACTGGTACAAATGGAGCACTTGCAGCAGGGCAGTTCGACTTGTGAAAAAAAAGGGAACTATCATCTAAAAAGTTAAGGGCTCAAAGCAAGTACTTATTATCAGCTTAAGAGCTATAGCAATATCAAATGAGATTAAAGTACTGACGAGAGATTGTAACTAGCACCAAAGTACACAAGGTAACTACCAACCGAGCTACTTGTTTGACATTTAAGTTGGTCCAAGGATAATTAAATGCTCTTACATTTCTTTACAGAGGGAGTACTGTTCATCAGTTTCAAACTATTAGCAAACCTGATCCCGAAAGGGAACATAGTGCAGCTATCCACATAAGAATACTTCTGTAACACAAACTTATGCACACATGGCTAAATAGACAAGAACAATACCCACCCTTGAGTATTGTTGTTCTTAGAGAAATTCATCCACCAGCAAAAGAAACAACTGAAATAATATATACTAAAATGATAATTACAGAACTCGAGCATTATGACAGACATTTCATCAAGCAATTACTGAATATATCAAAAGGCTATTTTGTTATGCTGGAAAGTGATTATATAAAGTAATGCTATTACAAACGAGTGCTATTATGCAGAATCAAGCGAGCTAGGAGCCACCACATCACTAGTGCAAATGGACGGATGTAAAAAACGACGAGACACTACAAACTGTCAAAATGAAAAGCAATTCAATTTGGTGTACGCTAAATAAACGACCACACGATCTTCATAACCACGTTCTCGATTATGTGGCAGTAATTAATCCGGTCCACAATAACCCAAAATGACCAGCAGTATTATTAATGACTGCCAAAGTGTAGTTTCTGAATCTAGCTGTTCGAACAAGTGTATACAGTTACTACTATCAATCTGGACAAATATTGTGGACGCCTTACCAATCACAGTAAGAGCTAGTAATACTTCCATGAGAAGAAGAAAAGAATATGAATCCTCAAGCAAAAACAATGCAGCTTGCCAACCTGAAATAGCAAATGAACCTAGATAAATATCCATGGAGAGCATCAAAATTCTTCAGGAAAAAATAATCTTATGCCCCTGGCCTTTCCAGTCACCAGGGCATACCTACCAGCAATGTATATCCCACCAGGAAAAAAAACCATTATTATATATCGTCCAACGCTTCACCTTCACCATGCCCATCACCAATGCCATTGCCTAGTCACGAACTTAATTAGTCAGTAACCATTGCGTATTTTGACAAAAAGTAACCGATACAAGAATAAAGAGATTATAGGACAGTTTAGATTCAGAAACTACACTTGGGAAACGTTACTTGCTTCGGCACCAGATTAGGAGTAGATAAACAAAAATTGCACGAAGTTTCAAATACAGGGCATTCACATGTGCTCAGAAATTGACCAACCCATTTTGGTACTCCACATCCACCTCACAACAATACCCTTGCTTGGGAAATGTTGTTCATAGACTAACAATAGATCGATACAACCAGTAGTTGTTCATTTGGATAAGCTTATAAAGCTGACGATTGAGTCTATCATCATTTGACGTTCAAGTTGGTTCAAGCCCAGCTTTCCACCTCAATTAGTACTCTTCAATTTTCAACTGTTATGTATCACACACCGAAAAGATCTCTAGCTGTATTACTAATTTACTATGTGCATGTACATACAGATAGTACCCCAGCACAATTTATGCAAGACAAAAATATGTTTTGGAAATTATCTCAAACATACACATTCCTTGTATGTCAAAGCGAACAAAATTTGAAGGTGCTCATATGCATAGGTAATGCGGAATTCAGATTGCATAGCCTGATAAGAGACATTATTTCATTTTATTTTTTCACTGGTACAAATGGAGCACTTGAAGCAGGGCTCTTCGACTTGTGAAAAAACAAGAACTATCTGTAGAAAGTTAAGGGCTCAAAGCAAGTACCTATTAGAGTTATAGCAATATCAAATGAGATTAAAGTACCGATGAGAAAATGTAACTAGCACTGAGGTTCCAAATGTGACTGCCAACCGAGTACTCGTACGACTTTAAGTTAGTCCATGGATAATTTCCATGTACCAGTCATCGATTTCCAACTGTTACCAAATCTGATGCTGAAAAGGATTATACTGCAGTTATCCACATAAGAATACTTCCGTAACACATACTCCCTCCGTTCCAAATTACTATAGTATGTGTATGGCTAAGTAGACTAGAACAGCGCCATTGAGTACTGTTGCTCTTAAAGAAATTCATCTGGCAGCAAAAGAAACAACTGAAACGACATGTAGTAAAATGATCATTACAGAAATAAAGGATTATGACACGCATTTCAGCAAGCAATCAGTGAACATATGAAAAAGTAGTATCTTGTCATGCTGGAAAGTGATTGAACATATTGAAAACTAGTATCTTGTCATTCTATTACCTGCATCATAGAAACTTGAGAATGCATTGTAGATATGGATATCCCTTGCGCTGCCACTGTTGCATAGTCTCTTGAACGTCATTGACTGGAGATGGACCATGAAGATGCCACAAGATGTCCTTACAAGGGTCACATTGTTTTCCTCGTCGAATCCCACTAAGGCTACAGGCTTCCTCTTGCCTGCTGCTCCTAGAGGAAGAAGCTTGTCTAGTTCAACGATCCTTCCCAGAACCCATGTCGCATCGTCATGACGAACACCCGCTTCCCACTTCCATAGTTGGGCACGGAAGCCCGACACAACGATTAAGCCAAGGCCACCATCTTCAGCCGGCATAACGGCGAAAACTGTATCATCGTGGGCATATGCATCCGGTGGCGGCTCTATCAATGCCAGCCTCTGCGTGTCCAAATCAAACTCAATTATGCAAGCTCCGCCAAGAACATACGACCAATAGAGTGAATTCCCAATCAAGATAGTGGGAGTGAGGACAGGTTGAAAATATTTCATAGCTGTAGATGGCTTGATCCTGGAATGTATGAACGGCATTGAGATAATTTCGCCCCATTCGCTGGTCGCCGACGAGTAAACGGTTGCGAAAAGATGAGAATGGCTTCTTTTGACAGTGGCTATCAGAGCCACTTGGAAATGGCCGGAGCGACGACAATCGCCGTGCGCGTGTCCCTGGTCGCCGGCAGAGCAAAGCAGCGCCCCGGTCAAGATGACGGTCCCGTCGCCGTAGAGCTCCGGTGGGACGGCCAGACGGGTCTGGTCGCCGGTGACGGGGTCCCACAGCAGGAGGAAGGGCCGCGGATGCGTGTTGACGGCGAGGGCGCGGCCATGGCGGCAGCCGAGGAACTGGAAGTGGTCGCCTTCCTCGAGCCGCAGGGAGAAGCGCGCGGAGGGGATACGGTCCGGCGGGTCGAGCGCGGGGGTGAAGGTGGGGTTCCCTAAGGTGGAGAAGAAGCCGAGGACGGGAGGCCTCCGGTGGTGGGCGCGGAAGCGGCGGAGGAACGCGGGGTCGGCGACGAGGCGGCGCCAACGCTTGCAAACGAGGGAGGCACGAGGGAGCGCCGACGGCTGCGGGGGCAGGCGGAGCAGGATCTCCCCGAGGAGGTCGTCGTCGTCCATCGGGGGCGCCGGCGAGCGGCGGAGGCGGCTCATCGTGATCGTGCCAGGGTGAATGGTCGCGGTTGACAGGCCCACCAGTGGCCCATGGATACCCATTTAAGCCCAGAAAAGAGGAGAGAAAGAAAGATGGCGCGAACCCACCTCGTCGTTCCCGCCAAAACTAAACCATCTCACCGTTGTTACACATTTTGGTTGCAGTCTCCTATTTCATCTGCTCGATTTCGGTCCTTTTTCTGTTCTTACTACTCCCTCCATCCCAAAATTCTTGTCTTAAATTTGTCTAAATACGGATGTATCTTGTTACGCTTTAGTGTTAGATACATCCGTATCTAGACAAATATAAGACAAGAATTTTTGGGACGGAGGGAGTATTAGTTGATACTGTGAAATATTCGTATATACTACTCCCTCTGTTCCTACATATAAGATATTTTAGAGATCTCACTATAGACTATATACGGAGCAAAATGAGTGATTCTACACTCTAAAGTATGTTTATATATATCCGTATGTAGTCTATAATGAAATCTCTAAAGGTCTTATATTTAGGAACAAAGTGAGTAGCAAACATGCTCGTGCGTTGCAACGGGAGAAAAAAAACACATGCTTCTAGCATAATAAGCACGACTCTAGACTCCTCTACAGGTCCACGTTATCTATTTCAACATAGCGTCTCATCTGTGTTATCGCTTATTATTATTCCAAAAAACCATGGTCGCAGTGTCCACCTGATCGCATTGTGTCTGAACGTGGCCAATCCCATGGTGACGATCTCTGCCACTGCCTAAACCCTAAACCCACCCACCCTTGCTTTTTTTTAACTTTCAAAACAAATCTCGGCAAGATAGATGTGGCGTCCGCCCTTCCCGCTACAACCTACACCATACACCAACCCTCATACGCTGCACTCTATATTTGTTTTTCAAAATGCATCAACATCCTGTTTTTTAATATACACAAACACTTTTTAAATCACATGGACTTCTTAAAACAGAATAGATATGTTTTTTATTACGAAAAAATAAGCACGTGTCATTTTTTGGAATTACATGAAAAAAAATCTTATAGAAGAGAGTGTTTTTTTTTAAATTGTATGAATATTATTTTAATACAAGAAAACTTTTATTAAAACTTCACAAAAGAAATTAAATGGTGAACGATTTTAAAAAATTACCTAACATTTTTTAAAAGGGAAAAACATTTTAAATAACAAAAAAATAAAAATGCATGAAAAAATAATTTTTTTTGAAAAAATCAATTGGTATTGTTGCCCTCACCAACATGACCATAAATTCTCATCGTACATGGATCATGTGGCTTCTTTTATATTTCCTTTTCATCCAGAAGACCCAATCCTCATGAACTTGACATAGTTGTTCTTAGTTGTAAGTAAAGAGACATCTAAGTTCAATGTGATTCATCTCATCAACCAAAATGAAATAGAAACTTCCCAGAAAAAAATGCCTATCCACTCTCTGCACATTAGTGTTTGTACTTTGTTGCTCAGTATGAGTGTTTTGCGGACTTGTGATGCTATTTTATTGCCGATGTGTAACTATTTTATTGCCGATGTGTAACAACAGGAGCCTGGAAATCACACCTTGTGAGGTAAGCCCTGGAGGACCCTTGGCTCCAAGAGAGGCAGAGAAGCATCAGGATGGAGGTATTGATTGTGGCAGCAAGCCAAGCAAAGTCAAGCTGACGGAAGACCAGAAGGTGCGCACAGAGGCCTTTTTTATGACCCCTGCTTTCAGCCTTTTGAACATGGAAAATGTTTCTGAAATTCCTGTGAATATTGATTGATAGAGGACATGATGCTCTCAACTCAAATTTGAGTACATTTATCTGAGAATTCCGAAGCTCTGAAGTTTAATGTTTGAATGCATCTCTATTACGGCCAGTCATCATTTGCGCAGAACATTCAGCTCATCTAGAATTTGAACTCATCACAAGCATGTCAATAGAAGAAATTAATTAACTCATCCACTCCACTCGTGCGGATAAAAGCTAAGTTCTCTCACTCTCAGTTACTGATAGAGATCATCTCAACTAAGGTCATAGATTGAAAGGCGGGATACAAGCAGATAAAACCAAAGCCTTCCAAGCTCCAACACAAACATTAGTACACAACATAAACCGAAGTTTTGGACGTCGGTGTTGGTCAAATTTAACTTCCTGACGGCATATCCTGCTTACATAAATACAATACTTGATACGGACATGTCATACTACATCAGGGCCATCTTGAACATCCGCCATCCTACTCCAGATGTATGGCCCAAGCAAGACCAAGCTAGCAAGCTCAGATCTGCATACATGTATTTAGTTAGTTGGAAAGTTTAGGCAGCTGCTGTTGATTCAATGGGAATCTTTCCTATCCCATTTTCTTAGGAAGGAGGGATGTGCTAAATAGCAGAGTACAGTATAGCTTAACAACAAAGGCACACAAGCTGCCATAGTATATTGCAGCCTGGAAGGAACATACACAAAATCTTGGCAGGCCATAACAGGCGAACCCCATCTGTTCTTGAAAACATAACAATGTAAATAAGGAGTGCTCATAAATACAAGACTCAAGGACTTTCAAACATCAACCTACTGGTTATGCAACATTCTTATTTTGGACATCGCTGTTGAATTGAATGAATGATGTTGTAGTAGGTGCTAAGTATGACTAACGATGCAAACGTGAAAGCCATTTTCTCTCCTCAAGATATGGAGCAATAAAAATTAGTTTTCCAAACTAGTGAGTAATCTTACTTTTGAATTAACATTCTCAAATCACAATCACATATAATTGTCAAACATGCATGCAGAACCAAACCATGAATTGACTACCCTATCCTAGCTAGTTGGACAAGGTAGTCAAGCCCAATAGAACAATAATCAACTTTCTTTATAACCATGGGAGTAGAAATTTGAAGCAACTGCATGTTGATGCAATGGGAATTTCCTATTTGCTAAATTGCAGAGTACAATATAGCTTAAGAAAAAAGGCACACAAGCTATTTATTCATGCTTCCCAAGAATCCCATAGCCATCTTATTGCAGTTTGGAAGCAAGGTTAGTACAAAATAGCAGACCTTAACATCTGAACTCTATGCTCTTGAAAAAACACGGTAAACAAAGAATACTCAAACATTAGCTTACAAGTTGTGCAGCGTTCTTGTTTTGAACATCATCATTCAGTTGGATGAGTGATGTGTAATTACTAAGTATGACTAAAGAAGTAGTATATGAAGCGGCAAGCGAGAGAGCCATTTTCTCTACTAAGATATGGAGCAATAAGAACTAGCTTTCTAATTAAACTGGTATGTAATTTTTTTCATTGATCTTCTCAATCGCAAACAATTGTTAAACATGTGAGCAGAACCAAACCATCAATTAGCTACATCTTCTAGCTAGTTTGACAAGGTAGCCAAGCCCAATAGAACAATAATTAACTTTCTACATAACCATGTGAGCAGAACAAGCAAAGCACGCACTCAATGGCAACATAAAATAAAATAATTAGACTTACCAGTTGATCAGATAGTTGGTTCTGATAACAGCGGCGGGAAGCTAAAGCAGGGGAGAGCACGTTTGCGATTGAGGAACCGCTCCATCCTTGTACAGACTTTGGTAATTTCATAAGTCTTGACTTCCATCGAGTAACAATCCACATTCTCAATATAAATACCTTCTGGAGCGCCTTGGAAGAACAAGAATCCCTCCGCGGCACCCACTGTGGAAATGGAATAGTCATGATACTGCCCTGGCAGGCTTATGACCTTCTCAAGCTTCCATTCTTGGGAATTATTCTGTAGAGAGGTATGGTAGAGAGCAAAGTAGCCATTTTGACGGACAAGAGAAAACATCTCAAGGGTTCCTTCCCTACCCGTAACAACTGAATTCGGACGTCCACGATAAGAGTTCTGGTGGTGCAGATCTCTGAGTTCCTGATGGTAACCGGTGAGAAGATCGACAGTGGAAAACCTCATGATGCACGTGTCCAGCACCATCAAATGGTCACTCCAACTATAAGGTTCTGTCCAGTAGAAGCGACCGCAGACGTAGTCAAAAGAGGACATATGGTCCAAAGAAGGGAGGACAGGAGACTCGGCCATACACCATTGCGTAGTTGTGGACGGGAAGACAAAGAGGACAAGCTTAGTCTGGTATTTTGCTATGCATATCACCTTGAAGGGTCCCTCCTCCCCATTGTCGCTGGTGTTGGAAGCAAGTACAGGCTCGAATTCCCAAAGAGAATCTTGCGGCTGGGCGGCGAGGTCCTCAGGTATGGTTGGAAGCAGCACGTATCTGCAGAACAGGGGGTCACAGACGGCGAGGTGGAAGTCGGCAGCGTTGCACCGCTCCCGTTCGGTCCACGTGGGGCGGTCACGCGGGGTGAGCTCATTAACGTCCATGAGGATGCTTACTTCGGCGTCATCTTCGGAGTAGCAACTAATGCGCACGGTGCGGGGGTGGAGGGAGATCCAATCGAGGAGGACGCGGCCACCGCGGACGTCGCGGGGGGCGCCAGCGGGGGCCTTCCCTGTCGTCTTGGACGCCCGGCGGGAAGTAGTAGGAGGAAGAAGAAACGACGGCCGGGACGAAGGAGAAATCGGCGGCGCAGGGGGCGAGGGCGCCGGCGAGCGGGGCGGAGGGGTGGGGCGCCTGGGCGGGGTGGAATCCCGCCGCGTCCATGAAGCCGAGGAGGGGAGGCCGGTGCAGCGCGCGGAAGCGGCGGCGGAAGGCGCGACCTTTGATGACGCGACGGAAGGAGGTGCAGGCGGCGGAGGCGCGGGCGAGCGCGTCCGGGGTGGGCAGGCGGAGGAAGATCTCCTCCAGGAGGTCGTCGGGGACGGGGATAGAGGCCAGCGGCGGCTGCGGCGGCGCCATGGCGGCCGTGGTGGAGAAAGGGGATCGAGGGTTAGGGCTTGCGATGCTGGGAGCGAAGAGTGAGTGAGTGGGCTGAGAGTCGTACGGCCATTTAGCGAACGCCTCGTACAGCTTGGAAAATTGTAGCCCTCAAAACATTTTAAATGAAATTGTAGTACTATAAAGCATCATAATTCTCGCTTCCTTTTTACATAAGAAAAACTCATTTCAACCATATTTACACACTAAAATCTCCAGCTACATTAAAATCCCATTAAAACTATATTTACAGATTTGAAATGTAAATTGCAGCTTGAAGCCACATAGTTCTCGCTCGTAAAGGTTGTAAAATTTAAATTTTACATAAACATTCTGACATGGGTGGAACTCTATATTGTGACGTTGCTTCCACTGCTCACCCCCTGGTCGTCGGCTCGTCACCGAATGACACCATCGGGCCAAGAACATGCAGTCGACAGCGTGGCGGGGCTTTTTCCTTTTCCATAAGGCATATAGTGGGGGAGGCTTGGCCCCCTTTGCCTGCACAACGTGGCATCCTCTTGTGGCTCCACGGTTTCCCTAGCAACGCTTCTAGTGGAAGATTGATTTAACATCCCCGCTCAGAGTTTATGATTAAATATTTATATTCTATACTATAACTGCTATGATTCTCGAATATGCGATTCGAAGAAAAACTCGTGAGCACGTATAGAGTTATAAACGGTAAAACAAGATTCCTAGTCTTGCCTCTAGGACTAGCTCAAAGTGTTGATTGATGATTTCGTTTTTCTGATCATGGGCATGACCAAAATGCCGACAACATTTGAGATCACGATGTTGGAAGAACACTACTGTTGAATTGACCTGAGTTGTTTGTTAAATAGGAACCAAAGAGAAACAGAAAAAACCGAAAGGTTCCCGAAGCCAGAAACCCCGGCTGGGAAACTCTAGAAGGTTCCGAAAACCAGATATGATGCAACACGTTAAATAGGCCGGCCCAAGTCATCGCTGGGTCGGCAGGGTATGTGCTTGACACAATGTGCGCCAAAATACGATATACCGCACCGGGGTTGTCGCTTGCACTTACAGGGGGTCTACGAAGGAGCCGGCCTGATCGAGACCTGTAGCTCAATAATAAAAGCGCCGAGCGGGGATCGAACCGACGATCTCGTCCTAGCGTCAATGCGCTACTACCAATAGAGCTAGCAAGTTTTAATGCTCGCTATACAGCGCAAACCTTTAAGAATGACATGTCTGATTTTTTTATAAAATTTCAAACGCATTTAGGAAAAACCTGAATATTTTGTGAAACGCAACTACTTTTGAATACCATGAACAATGTTTTCTAAATTTCCACATTTTTGAAAATCATGAACAATTTTTTGAAACGGGAACATTTATGTAATTCCATAACAAAATTTGAAAAGGTGAAAAAACTAATCTCCCGTAAAAAAAGAAAATATTTTCATTTTTTAAATTTGCAAGTTATTTTTCAAACAGGAACATTATTTGAAAATCCTGAAAAGAATGGAAACCCGAACCTTTTTAAAATATTATGAACAATTTTTGAAAAGAGAAACCTTTTTTGAAAAGTTGTGATAATTTTCAACAAAAACATTTTGAGCATTTTATGAAAATTGTGAACAATTTTTTATACTAGAACATTTTTGGAAACCCTACAAAAATAAAAAAATGAACTTTTTATAAATTTCTGAACATTTTTCGAAAATGGGAGCATTTTTTAAATTGTGAAGATTTTTTGAAAAGTTGTGAAATATAGAACCAAAACATTCCGAACAATTTTTAAAAAACACGATTTTTTTATAAAAATCCTGAACATTTTTTGTATTTTAGAACAATATTTGAAACCATGATCATGTTTTTAATTATTGAAAATTTTAAAGAAACACGCACATTTTTCAAAAGATGCCACCATTTTTAAAAATTACGAACATTCTTTGAAAAGAAGAACATTTTTTGCAAACGTAAACACTTTTTTGGAACTGCCAAACAAATTTAAAAACATGAACTTTTTCTGTAACACAAACATTTTTTGACATTTGTGAATATTTTTTGAAAAACATGAACATATAAACAAATAATTGGAAAAGGAAAAAAAGAAAACAAAATTGATAAAAAAGAAACAAAAACTGGAAAAAGGAGAGAAAGCAAAAAATAAACCGGAAAGAATAAAATAAAAAAGAAACAGAAAACAGAAAAAAAAAAGGTTCAGGAACCTCCTAGAAGGTTCTAAAACCGGAAAAACTCATGTGGGAACAGGGATCGCTGCAACTATTAACGGGCCGGTCCAGATCGCGTCATTCGATCAGGGAACTTGTGTGAAGCTTTGCCAGTTTGACGCGACATGCGTCACATAGGATTTTCCGAGAACCGGCGCCCACGCGCCTTGCAAGTTGGGCCGGCCAACGAAACATGTTGAACGGTTATCTAGCGCGGACCCCTTAAAAAAGTTATCTAGCGCGGAAAAACCGCAAAAAAAACTACTTCCTCTGTTTCTAAATATTTGTCTTTCTAGAGATTTCAAATGGACTATTACATACGGATGTATATAGACATAGTTTACAGTGTAGATTCACTTATTTTGCTCCGTATGTAGTCACTTGTCGAAATGTCAAAAAGACAAATATTTAGGAACGGAGGATATTACGGAATTCGAACTCAAGCAGTTCGCTCCATGTCCAAAGCTCGCTAACCACTTGAGCTACCGGCCTGAAGTGATTAGAAACGGCGTGAAACAGAAACTAACATTGTCACAATGCTATTCATTTATTGGGGGGGGGGGGGGGGGGGGGTCGTGATTAGAAAAGGTTAATGGATTTTGAAAATAAGTTCATCAATTTTTAAAAAAGTTCATGGATTTTAGAAAAAACTACAAATATGTAAAAAATTCACCGAATTTGAAAAAAATCCATTGAATTTAGAAAGAAAGTTCATCGAACTTTAAAAAAGTTGGTTAAATTTGGGAAAAGTTTATTAAATTTGAAAAAAGTTGATTGAAATTGAAAAAAGTTTGACGAATTTGAAAAAAGTTCATTGATTTGAAAAAAAAGTTCAAGAATTATAAAGAAAATCATTGAGCTAGGAAGAATAAAAAGAAAAGGCAGAAACGAAAAATGAAGAAGTAAAAAGGAAGAAGGAAAAAGGTAAAAGATAAAAGGCAAGATGAAATAAGAAAAGATATAAAAGGATGTTAGTGATCAGGTCGAGCTAGGTGGCTCGGTGGTTACTGCAAGGGTGAGATGGGCCGGCCTAGTGCGGGGCACTGTAGGCGCCCATTTGCGGAATACACATTAATGGGCGCGTGAAGCGCCAAATAGGATTCGCCGAGTTCCTTGGCCGGCGCAAGGGAGGAGGGGAGCCGTCCTCCAAGTCGACCTCCCCTCTGATCAGAGAAAAAGTGTCATAGCATTTTATACATATTCCTTTTACAATTTAGCCCTTCTAAATTCAAAAATGTGCTCCTCTCGCCTCCATTCCAGCCAGCCAGCGCGCATGCGCGCACTCACACCTCCGATCCAGCCAGCAAACTCGCAACAGCGCCAGTGCACGCCTCCGATCCAGCTAGCACGTATGCCACACCTCCTCCTCCCCTCCGCTCGCACGCCACGGTGGCACCAGCACCAGGGCCAGCCAGCTCCTCTCACCTTTGGTCAGCTCGTGCACTAGCGATAGCCATCCAGGCAACTCCTCCTCCGCTCGACACGTCGCACCAGCACCAACACGAGCGCCACCAATGCTCTCGCCTTCGGCCAACTCCGCCTTCGCGCTAGCGCCAGGTCCAGATCCTCCTCCAGCCTGTGCCAGGTCATCCTCCATGCCTCCAGCTAGGTCCTCATCTGCGCCTCCGGCCAGCCCCTTCTCCGGTCAGTTCCTAAACTGCCTTCGCACCTCCGTCCAAGACTGTATCCGTGCCTCCACGCCATTGATGGATGCATCTTCTTCCTCCTCTGCCTTCAGATCTTCAAGTGTCGTGCCATCTTCTTCCTCCTCAGCCTCTAGATCAACATCATGTACCCCTGCACATTCAAACAACAATGGAGTGCCATCGGGGGAACAACCATCACGGTGGTCGTCTCCAACAACTTCTCGTCTTCATCGACATATCCATCACCTTCCTCGCTATTTATTTAGCGGTCCACTTGTCAGGGAACGTAGCATGCAATTTCAAAAAAAAATCCTACGCTCACGCAAGATCTATCTAGGAGATGCATAGTAACGAGAGGGGGAGAGTGTGTCCACGTACCCTCATAGACCGAAAGCGGAAGCGTTAGGTTAACGCGGTTGATGTAGTCGAACGTCTTCACGATCCAAGTACCAAACGTACGGCACCTCCGAGTTCAGCACACGTTCAGCTCGATGACGTCCCTCGAACTCTTGAGCCAGCAGAGGGTCGAGGGAGAGTTCCGTCAGCATGACAGCGGGATGACGGTGATGGTGATGTGATCCGCGCAGGGATTCGCCTAAGCACTACGACGCTATGACCGGAGGAGTAAACTGTGGAGAGGGCACCGCACACGACTAAGAGAACAATTGATGTTCCTTTGGGGTGCCCCCCGCCCCCGTATACAAAGGAGGGGAGGAGGAGGTGGCCGGCCTAGAGGGGGCGTGCCAATGGGGGAGTCCTACTAGCACTCCTAGTCCTAGTAGGATTTGGCCCCCCTTCTTTTCCTTCTCTTGGAGGTGGAAAGGGGGAAGGAGAGGGAGTAGGAGGAAAGGGGGGTGGCGCCCCCTTCCCTAAGCCAATTCGGCCTCCTCCCTTGTGGGGGGCGCACCAGCCCGTTGTGGGCTAGTTAGCCTCCCTCATATGGCCCATATGGCCCATATCTTCCACCGGGGGGGGGGGTTCCGATAACCCCTCCGGTACTCCGGTATGTACCCGATACACTCCGGAACCCTTCCGGTGTCCGAATACTACCTTCCAATATATCAATCTTTACCTCTGGACCATTTTGAGAGACCTCGTCATGTCCCTGATCTCATCCGGGACTCCGATCAAACTTCGGCCACCAAAACACATAACTCATAATACAAATCGTCATCGAATGTTAAGCGTGCGGACCCTACGGGTTCGAGAACTATGTTGACATGACCGAGACACATCTCCGGTGAATAACCAATAGCGGAACCTGGATGCTCATATTGGTTCCTACATATTATACGAAGATCTTTATCGATCAAACCGCATAACAACATACGTCATTCCCTTTGTCATCGGTATGTTACTTGCCCGAGATTCGATCGTCGGTATCCTCATACCTAGTTCAATCTCGTTACCGGCAAGTCTCTTTACTCGTTCCATAATGCATCATCCCACAACTAACTCATAGTCACATTGCTTGCAAGGCTTATCATGATGTGAATTACCGAGAGGGCCCAGAGATACCTCTCCGATACTCGGAGTGACAAATCCTAATCTCGATCTATGCCAACCCAACAAACACCTTCAGAGACACCTATAGAGCATCTTTATAATCACCCAGTTACGTTGTGACGTTTGATAGCACACAAGGTGTTCCTCCGGTATTCGAGAGTTGCATAATCTCATAGTCAAAGGAATATGTATAAGTCATGAAGAAAGCAATAGCAATAAAGCTGAACGATCAACATGCTAAGCTAACGGATGGGTCTTGTCCATCACATCATTCTCCTAATGATGTGATCCCGTTCATCAAATGACAACACATGTCTATGGTCAGGAAACTTAACCATCTTTGATTAATGAGCTAGTCAAGTAGAGGCATACTAGGGACACTTTGTTTTGTCTATGTATTCACACATGTATCAAGTTTCCGGTTGATACAATTCTAGCATGAAAAATAAACATTTATCATGATATAAGGAAATATAAATAACATCTTTATTATTGCCTCTAGGGCATATTTCCATCAGTCTCCCACTTGCACTAGAGTCAATAATTTTGTTCACATCGCCATGTGGTTTAACACCAATAGTTCACATCGTCATGTGATTTAACACTCTATAGTTCACATCGCCATGTGACCAATACCCAAAGGGTTTACTAGAGTCAATAATCTAGTTCACATCGCCATGTGATTAACACCCAAAGAGTACTAAGGTGTGATCATGTTTTTCTTGTGAGAGAAGTTTAGTCAACTGGTCTGTCACATTCAGATCCGTATGTATTTTGCAAATTTCTATGTCTACAATGCTCTTCACGGAGCTACTCTAGCTAATTGCTCCCACTTTTAATATGTATCCAGATTGAGACTTAGAGTCATCCGGATCAGTGTCAAAGCTTGCATCGATGTAACCCTTTACGATGAACTTTTTGTCACCTCCATAACCGAGAAACATATCCTTATTCCACTAAGGATAATTTTGACCGCTATCCAGTGATCCACTCCTGGATCACTATTGTACCCTCTTGCCAAACTCATGGTGAGGTACACAATAGGTCTGGTACACAACATCGCATACTTTATAGAACCTATGACTGAGGCATAGGGAATGACTTTTCATTCTCTTTCTATTTTCTACCGTGGTCGGGTTTTGAGTCTTTACTCAATTCACACCTTGCAACACAGGCAAGAACTCCTTCTTTGACTGTTCCATTTTGAACTACTTCAAAATCTTGTCAAGGTATGTACTCATTGAAAAAACTTATCAAGTGTCTTGATCTATCTCTATAGATCTTGATGCTCAATATGTAAGCAGCTTCACCAAGGTCTTTCTTTGAAAAACTCCTTTCAAACACTCCTTTATGCTTTCTAGAAAATTCTAGTGCTCCCACTCACTTTATTGTAAATACAGGCTTCACCACAAGTCTGTATAAAATTGTGGCACCCCGGCTCAGAGAAAACCAGAACGCCCCGTATTCCAGCCCAGAGATCGAGGAGAAGTCTTCTGGAATACGACACTGCTTAGTATAGAACAAACCAGCTCTCTATTACAACACGAATATGAATACAAGGGTTCCAATATTACAATGAATAACATCGGCACGGCGACACTACGCCAACCACGCTTGCTCTATACAAGTAGCATAGCAACTCGAAGCAGCGGAACAACTACTGGAAGCGGAACAACGAACGACGATGATGGACTCCAATCCGAAGGGACTCTGGCTGGAATGTTTATCCTAGCTCGCGAACAAATGAACAACACCAAACAAGCAAGCAATCCAGGCACGACCTGCAAGCTGGCATGACACGCCGGGTCAGTACATTGAATTACTTGCAAGCTCACAATAACCAGAAGCATTCAAGACAAACAACAGCATGGCAATTACAGGTTAAGCAGGAAATATTCATGAGGTCATCAGGATAACATGGCATCAACAATATGAACATGATACAGCTAGAACAATATGAGCATGGCATGAGCATATAAATCTAACGATACTAGCATGCAACATGATGACACTATATGCACTATTTATTCTACTCGGGTTACTTCGTAACCATCACATGCATCACTTACCGACCTCGGACATCACACGATCATCTCAGGATCAAATCAAGCTTGGTATAAACAATACCGTAGTAATCATTAAATGACCACAAGGAGCTTGATTTTTACCCACGATTCTCGCACAACATCACGAATATACAACAACTCGGTATCCTCGATACCACGGTGATCATTCACGGATCACAAACGGAACCACTCTGGGTTCAACGGGCTACCTCGTAACCAAACGGTGATCTTTTAGGCGATCACAACCATGACCAACACTTGGTCCCAAACGGTGATCTTTCCGGCGATCACAACCAACTTATCTCATCATCCAACCAGGGTTGTTATTAAGCACATTATTATTAATACTGTTGACTCACAGTGTGACCGACACGAACTGGGCCCTTATCCGCGGGCGCGGCTATCGATAGATTTAATATACACTCTGCAGAGGTTAGTACACTGTACCCACACCACGGAACCCATGGCCTTGCACTCCCATTCGGGTGGACCAACGGCGCTCCGACAAAACCGTCCTACTGCCATGACACTCACCCGGCCACTCCGACCAACTCCCCTTTGGGCTAAGTCCTGGGTGGCCCCGTGCCTACCAAAGGCACCAACGGCCACCGTCGTGGCCAAAACATAAACGGTCGCAAATAGGGACAAACCGGGTATAACAACAACAACGGGCACACAAGGTTATGTCTGCTTACCGGGCCAGGGTACCGCACGCCCATAACCTTCCCCTCGTTGGAGGCACCAGCAAGAGGCATGACAATAGACCCAGTTAGGACCTTCCCATAAAGGTAAGCGTGGTTGCACTGGTCAGATCGATATGGTGGCACCATGACTCGGCCAACAGTTGTTCAAGTTCAATTTAATCCGGTTAAACTTGAATGCAATATGCTGAGTCATGATAAAATAACATGATGCAATTACAATGCATGAGCATGATATCAACATAAGCACGGGGTGCAACATAACTATCCACCATATCCACAATGAATCATATCCAACTGAGCATGGCATACTGACTAGCATGAACATCACAAATACATACTTCTCCGAGAGATAGCAAGACCAACATCATCAATCAATAAATATCGTGCAAGAACATATCGACAATGACATCATGCAAGCATTTAACCAGCAGGATGAAATGGAACATGCATAACAACGGTACTCGGGACAGACGACAGTCATGCACCAAAAACCATCACGAACATCAACATGTACTACTAGTAAGCATAAGCATATGAAAGGAATACTAGCAACTAGCAGGGCATGATAACCAGGTGCATAACAACATAGCAAGCAAGTAAGCACTAACCCAGAAGCATTACCGAAACAACGATAACCATATTTTAAACAAGCAATCATTTAATAAATATTCAAGTTGAAAACCATGGCTACTGCATGGCTATCATGCAAGTGGGTATTGTGGATTGCCTGGGGGTGAAGAAGGCACCGGGAAGAAGTGCGGAACGATCGTGGAACAAATCGCCAGAAAAGTTCTCTCTCAAAGGGGGCTGATTAGGGGCAAGGGCAAAAAGGTCATTTTCACAGTGTCAAACCATAGTGAAAACGAAACCAATAGAACGGGCTCGGCGAAACGAATACGTGGGCTTTGGATTCACCTCATTTGGAGTTATGAGTAAAAAGTTGTGAGGTGAGGAAGTTCAGGGACTAATCTGCAAAAATATCATCACAAACAAGCCCTTGAGTGGATAAGGCAGAAGCAGATTTCGGAAAATACGCTTTCTAGAGAGGAAAGCGAATTTGCGCCCGAAGAACAAACGAAATACGCTTACCCAAAGAGGAAGCGCACTTCACGCGATACGCTTTCTGTAGATGAAAACACACACGCCCGAATACGTCTCCACTTGCCACGTCAGCGTCAGCGGGGTCAACCCACCGGGTCACTGACTGGTGGGGCCGCGGGGTCCACGCGCTCGGTCAACTCCCTCCTCCCACTCCTCCTCTTCTTCCCCTCGACGCGGGCGCAGAACAGAGGGAGGGGCGCCGGCGCTGGCCTCGCGGCTCCGGCCAACTCCGGCCAAGGGGAGGCCACCGGCGAGCGCGGCGCGGCCCACCGCATCCATCCAGGGGTAAAACAAGTCCCGGGGAGGAGTGGGGAGGCGGCGACGGTTGGTGGAAGAAGGAGGCAGAGGCGGCGGTTGATCTTGGGGCATGCGGCCAAGGTGGCTCCGGCGGTGGGGCGAGGACACGAGGAGGACCGCCGGGGTCTGGGTGGAGCTATGGTGAGGTTAGGAGGGAGGGGGTGGGCTCGGATGGCTCGGATTTAAGCCGAGCTTCGCGGCGGCCATGGCGACAGAGAGAGGTGCGGAGGGGCTCTGGAGCTCGAGGGAGAGGCCGGGGAGGTTGCTGGAGGTGGTGTGAGGCTGGTGGTGAGGCCGAACAGCCTCGGGGTAGGCTATATATAGGCGGGGCGAGGAGGGGAGGCCGTGGACGCGTGGCCGTGGCTTGGGTGCCGCCACTCGCGTTCGGCCATGCTTTGGAGACGGCAGCGATCACGGGAGGGCGCGGGATCACGACGAGGGAGGTGCGGACGAGCTACAGAGGCGCATAGGGCAGGAGGGGCCGAGGGGCACAGAGGAGAAGCGGCCGAACGCCATTAAAGCCTTGTCGGCTACAGCTCGCTCGTGGGCGCGCGGCGACGAGCACCGACGGAGAAGTGGACGGAGGGGGAAATGGCTCCAGGAGGACGGCGATGACGCGGGGAACACGGTAGACAGGCCCGTGCTCGCTGAGACGCCCAGCAGAGAAGGGGCCTGAGCAAGAAGACGTTTTGGGCGCGGCTAGTGCGTGCCAAAACGGTGGTCACCGCGTGCACTTGTGCATACAGTGACACAAGCCATGCCAACCGATGTCTAGGGGTTAGTCCTTCCAGGAGCGGTTTCAACTACGGTGGTAACTTGGTTAAAGACGCTGTGGTTAAATAGTAATCGTCGTCTGAAGTTCACTACAGTAAATTTGGCCGTGAAACAGTGCTCAACTGAGGTGAGATTAGAGCCAAATAGGATGCCAGGGGAGTTTAGGTTAGGAACGACTACAATCCTGTTAATTATGAGATGATTTGGACCAGTATTTAATATAGTTGCTTAACAACCACATAACATGGTCCAGAAACAAGAACAAGAAGAAGCACCCATATAGAATGATGGATTGGGCTGAAAATGAACATAGCAGGGTTATTTGGTCATATGAGAGTGCCACAAAAATTTCATGCCATTTGGCCAAGCCAAAATGGTACTTCCTTCATAGCTATCCTCTGTGGACATAAACTTAGGAAAAATCCTAAGGAAATATGGCTAAATGAAATATGCCCAAATTTTGTAGAGATAGGTTATATAGGTAGGAGAAGGCCCTGGAAAATTTTCAGCAATAATGGAGCAATATAAAATGTACTTGCTTCACTAACTGAAAATTTGGACAGAACAAAGAATTGATGCTCAGCTCACATGCATGCATTCCATGAGCTCAGATCTTGAGGAGGGTGATGATTTAGTGATATGGAGGGCCATGCAAAATTTCAACTCAATAGGATTAACCTAGCTAGTATTTCCTTCACAACCAATTCCCTCAGACAGGAACTTTGAAAAATTGCTCAGGAATATTTACTAGGAAAATTAAGTTGAATTTTGGCATGAAGCAATTATATGGACATGAAAAGGTGTCCAACAAGTTGGAGGCCAATTTGGCAAAGATAAATGGCACTTGCTTCACATTCTGCTATTCAGGACAGAATAGGAAATGAATTAATTGAGCACGATGAGGAACATGGCAAATTAAATATTTTGCCATATTTGAGGAAGATATGACCCAAATAATTTATGAGAATTATTTGGGAATTTTAGGAGTGATATAAATATAGGTTGCTTCACAACCTAGGGCAAATTGGGTTATTCCTTTAATAGAAAAGGAATATTCCCAAGGAAAAGAATATTGGGATTTGGGCTAGGATGAAAATGACAGGGTCTAGGGAAGGATTTGGGAATGACAAGCCAGTCTGGAAACAATGAAGAAGGCGTCTTCTTCAGTTTCCAGACCACAAAGCCACGGAAAAAGAAAACTCAAGCAAAAACCTCAGAAAAACAAAAGAAAAAAGAAAGGGCCAAAAAGCAGGCTGTCACAAACCTTACCCCCTTAAAGAAATCTCGTCTTCGAGATTTGGTTGCTCAGGGAACAAGTATGAAGATACTGACTTAAGGAAACCGTTTCCAACTCGGGTATCCTTTTTCTTATTTTTGTTCCCACTAAATTTTTATCTGACTGGTCCTGGGGTGGTTTGCTTTTATATATCCATATTCTGACAGATCTTACCTTGCTTGTTCATGCTTATACAGGCTCCAATTTCTTTTCAGATGTGCTAACTTAGCTGACTGTGATTGATTCTCACGACTGAAATATATGTCGGTCTCACAAATCCAAGAGTGATTTCCGCTAGGTGTGTCATCCGGCACTGACAATCTTTCATGAAGTGATGATCAGATTTTTCTAGTGGACACCCAAGCTCTAAGTCCTTGCATTGGGTTTCTCCACTAAATGCAGGTCCTTCGGGTTCCAAACAGTGGGTTGGGTCATAACCGCTTTCCTGACAGATTCTGGCTTATCACGGAAGTTTCTGAATCATCTTAACTGGTTCCACTGTCTTGAGTATCGGATCCGTACCAAATATATGATTGTCGCCTATCGTGGCTAGCATAAGAGTTTGACCTGTATGATAATATCTGCAGACTTGACTGACGGTGGTTCTGCACCACGCGGGTCTTGCAACAATTTTCATACCTGCATCACTGGTCTTGCTCCTTCATTATTGTTTTCTTGGTCTGGATCCTTGGCTGAAAGAGCTGGGTCATATTGCTTCTTCGTATCACCATAGGTACTGTCGGTGCAATTTTTCGGCAATCGTAGCTTATCCTCATTTTTCTGACCGCAGGAAAATGATCATCCGAACCTTTGCAAGAAATCGGCAAATAAATCAGTAGCCACCAGAACGGTCTTTACAACTCAGATCTGGGACATTACCGAAATAACTCAACCACGGCTCAGGACGGCCGAAAAGCATCTCAGAACATGAGATCGGGTTGATAAGAAGAATGTGGCAACTCCCTAAAATAGCCAAAAAGCAGCTATAGGGCTGCTGTCAAAAAAAGAAACTCCACAGCTGTACGAGACGGCCGAAAAGCAGCTCAGAACTCATGGCAGTCGTTGAAGAGAGAAATAAAAATTGGCATCCACCCCGGATAGCTAAAAACAGCTTAGATCACAGGTGCGGTGCCGTCATTGGAGAAAAAGGGGACAAGGGCTCATCAGGATCATTTTCCAGGTTCACAGGTACTTGTATTGAGCTCATTGATGTCGTCAATCCTCATAATCCTTTGTCACACTGCGGTGTATACTGGCTTTCTTCTCTTAACCATCCTCACATGGTTGTTAGATCCTCATCCGAGTGACTTATAAGATCTTGGTGGTATGCTCACCGCATATATATGAGAATCCGATTCCCGAGACAGACGTGTATTCTGACTGATTCTTGCGTATGATCAAAATGTTGCGGATCTGATTCTTGGGATTCACTGCCATATGCTGTCAATTCACAACGTACTACCTTGTACCAATGTCTTAATGAGGAAGATTGGCTGGCTTGTGCTCGAAACTTTCATCGGACAGCTTACTGAAAAAGACTGGGTATCGTGCTTCAGAAGCTTACCCCCTTAAAGACTTTGCTGGGGAAAGACTCAGTACCTTATGCCGGAAGCTTTTGCGGTTGCTTACTGAAGAAGGCAAAGTACCTTGTACGGGAAATCATCCATGTATCGTACTGAGGAAGATAGATGAATCTTGCCTTGGAAGCTTCTCGGGTATCTTGCGAGGGAAGATTGGGTTGCTTACACCAGAAGCTTCTTATTGTGATATGCAGACCGTTTTCCACATATATAACCATCTTAATATTTTTGTTATTGATTTCTTGTATGAAACGGGGTTTTGCAGGACTATCCTCCTTTCTGAGTACATGCCATATTTTTGCTTGCTTCCAGGTACATCGGGTTCCAAAATCATCCTCAACGAAAAAATTAAACTTGTATCTGAGCCATACCTTTGATAATATTCTGTCAACCTTGCACACAATTTATCTTCTTGCTGATTTGATCATTTCTGCTATGAGGAGTGCACACTGAGGGAGACTTGACACTCAGTAACATGATCAGATATCCCCCAATCTGAATGCAGTCGGCTGAGAATTCCATACTGTTGTGAGGAGTGCACGTTAATGCAAACTTTATACTGACATTCCATCCAGGATTTCTTTTGTATTCAGACGAGCTATTTCCAATTTCACTGCAGTCTGCTGACAATTCCATTCTGTTTAGCTGAGTTTCCAAATATATGCATTTCTTGCTGACTCTTTGGGTCCGGTGTCGGCTGACGAGCAACTTTAATAGGGGGAAAATTTGTAGCACTGGAGGCCCAAAGAAAGAAACAAAAGAAACGACTAAAACAAAAGCACACAAGCATACTACTAATATAATTAATCAAGCAATCATCACATATTACTGCTACTCACACCATAATATGCATGCACACCTAAGCACAAAAATCGCGCGGAAACTCCAGTATTACGGTCTGATATGCTGTGGCGGTGTGCATGAAAATTATATCCATGTGTGGAAGGAGTTGGCGTAACCGAAGCTACACCAAGCACTGGCTGAACAGTGGCTGTATCTGGATGGATACACAGGTGAGGACGGACTTGAGGATCAAGTAGCGAGACACAAAAGTCATGACCACATCATCATCAAGCGTACGAAAGGGATTCGTACACGTCCAAAGAATAGAATGACTGGGTAGGGCAGCGGTGGAAAAACAAGGCTCGCTGGCATTGCCCTTTTCCGATAACCAAGATCAGTAAGGGTTGCTAGAGGGACGAGGTAAATGGCATGATTCGGGATAGAAACAAGTCTATCACCGAAATAATATGGATGGGTGGCAGAAAAATATACGCGATACCTGAGCATAACTCCTGCAAATGGTGTTTGGAACTCTGGGTACCAGGGCATCACTCTGCTGGGACAGAGATGACGCAGAACACCAAAGAGCAGAAATGCTAAGAAGGAGGGTACAGGCGGTGGACCAAAAACGATGCCACCAACACTCACAAGATTAACCGTTAGTGACAAAATAATAATCTATGTGCATGCTATGCGACAAACAAATGCAACAATCAAGTGCAACAAACCAACTGGGGTCTATACTACCGCTTTCTAATGTTCGCGTGGGCTAGGGCATCCTATAGCCAGACCTGCTCTGATACCAAGCGTTGTGGCACCCCGGCTCAGAGAAAACCGGAACGCCCCATATTCCAGCTCAGAGATCGAGGAGAAGTCTTCTGGAATACGACACTGCTTAGTATAGAACAAACCAGCTCTCTATGACAACACGAATATGAATACAAGGGTTCCGATATTACAATGAATAACATCGGCACGACGACACTACGCCAACCACGCTTTCTCTATACAAGCAGCATAGCAACTCGAAGCAGCGGAACAACTACTGGCAGCGGAACAACGAACGGCGATGATGGACTCCAATCCGCAGGGACTTTGGCTGGAACGTTTATCCTAGCTCGCGAACACAGGAACAACACCAAACAAGCAAGCAATCCAGGCACGACCTGCAAGCTGGCACGCACGCCAGGTCAGTACATTGAATGTACTTGCAAGCTCACAATAACCAGAAGCATTCAAGACAAACAACAGCATGGCAATTACAGGTTAAACAGGAAATATTCATGAGGTCATCAGGATAACATGGCATCAACAATATGAACACGATACACCTAGAACAATATGAGCATGGCATGAGCATATAAATCTAACGATACTAGCATGCAACATGATGACACTATATGCATTATTTATTCTGCTCGGGTTACTTCGTAACCATCACATGCATCACTTACCAACCTCGGACATCACACGATCATATCAGGATCAAATCAAGCTTGGTATAAACAATACCGTAGTAATCATTAAATGACCACAAGGAGCTTGATTTTTACCCACGATTCTCGCACAACATCACGAATATAAAACAACTCGGTATCCTCGATACCACGGTGATCATTCACAGATCACAAACGGAACCACTCTGGGTTCAACGGGCTACCTCGCAACCAAACGGTGATCTTTCCGGTGATCACAACCATGACCAACACTTGGTCTCAAACGGTGATATTTCCGGCGATCACAACCAACTTATCTCATCATCGAACCAGGGTTGTTATTAAGCACATTATTATTAATACTATTGACCCACAGTGTGACCGACACGAACTGGGCCCTTATCTGCGAGCGCGGCTATCGATAGATTTAATATACACTCTGCAGAGGTTAGTACACTGTACCCACACCACGGAACCCATGGCCTCGCACTCCCATTCGGGTGGACCAACGGCGTTCCGACAGAACCGTCCTACTGCCATGACACTCTCCCGGCCACTCCGACCAACTCCCCTTTGGGCTAAGTCCTGGGTGGCCCCGTGCCTACCAAAGGCACCAACGGCCACCGTCGTGGCCAAAACATAAACGGTCCCAAACAGGGACAACCCGGGTACAACAACAACAACAGGCACACAAGGTTATGTCTGCTTACCGGGCCAGGGTACCGCACGCCCATAACCTTCCCTCATTGGAGGCACCGGCGAGAGGCATGACAATAGACCCAGTAAGGACCTTCCCATAAAGGTAAGCGTGGTTGCACTGGTCAGATCGATATGGTGGCACCATGACTCAGCCAACAGTTGTTCAAGTTCAATTTAATCCGGTTAAACTTGAATGCAATATGCTGAGTCATGATGAAATAACATGATGCAATTACAATGCATGAGCATGATATCAACATAAGCACGGGGTGCAACATAACTATCCACCATATCAACAATGAATCATATCCAACTGAGCATGGCATACTGACTAGCATGAACATCACAAATACATACTTCTCCGAGACATAGCAAGACCAACAGCATTACTCAGTAAATATCATGCAAGAACATATCAACAATGACATCATGCAAGCATTTAACCAGCTGGATGAAATGGAACATGCATAACAACGGTACTCAGGACAGACGACAGTCATGCACCGAAAACCATCACGAACATCAAGATGTACTACTAGCAAGCATAAGCATATGAAAGGAATACTAGCAACAGCAGGGCATGATAACCAGGTGCATAACAACATAGCAAGCAAGTAAGCACTAACCCAGAAGCATTACCGAAACAACGATAACCATATTTTAAACAAGCAATCATTTAACAAATATTCAGGTTGAAAACCATGGCTACTGCATGGCTATCATGCAAGTGGGTATTGTGGCTTGCCTGGGGGTGAAGAAGGCACCGGGAAGAGGTGCGGAACGATCGTGGAACAAATCGCCGGAAAAGTTCTCTCTCAAAGGGGGCTGATTAGGGGCAAGGGCAAAAAGGTCATTTTCACAGTGTCTAACCATAGTGAAAACGAAACCAACAGAACAAGCTCGACGAAACAAAGACGTGGGCTTTGGATTCACCTCATTTGGAGTTACGAGTAAAAAGTTGTGAGGTGAGGAAGTTCAGGGACTAATCTGCAAAAATATCTTCACAAACAAGCCCCTGAGTGGATGAGGCAGAAGCAGATTTCGGAAAATACGCTTTCTAGAGAGGAAAGCGCATTTGCGCCCGAAGAACAAACGATACACTTACCCAAATAGGAAGCGCACTTCACGCGATACGCTTTCTCGAGATGAAAACGCACACGCCCGAATACGTCTCCACTTGCCACGTCAGCGTCAGCGGGGTCAACCCCCCAGGTCACTGAGTGGTGGGGCCGCGGGGTCCACGCGCTCGGTCAACTCCCTCCTCCCGCTCCTCCTCTTCTCCCCCCCGATGCGGGCGCAGAACAGAGGGAGGGGCGCCAGCGCTGGCCTCGCGGCTCCGGCCAAGGGGAGGCCACCGGCGAGCGCGGCGCGGCCCACCGCATCCATCCAGGGGGAAAACAAGCCCCGGGGAGGAGTGGGGAGGCGGTGACGGTTGGTGGAAGAAGGAGGCAGAGGCAGCGGTTGATCTTGGGGCATGTGGCCAAGGTGGCTCCGGCGGTGGGGCGAGGACACGGGGAGGACCGCCGGGGTCTAGGTGGAGCTATGGTGAGGTCAGGAGGGAGGGGAGGGCTCGGATGGCTTGGATTTAAGCCGAGCTTCGCGGCGGCCATGGCGACAGAGAGAGGTGCGGAGGGGCTCTGGAGCTCGAGGGAGAGGCCAGGGAGGTTGCTGGAGGTGGTGTGAGGCTGGTGGTGAGGCCGAACAGCCTCGGGGTAGGCTATATATAGGCGGGGCGAGGAGGGGAGGCCGTGGACGCGTGGCCGTGGCTTGGGTGCCGCCACTCGCGTTCGGCCATGCTCTGGAGACGGCAGCGATCACGGGAGGGCGCGGGATCACGACGAGGGAGGTGCGGACGAGCTACAGAGGCGCATAGGGCAGGAGGGGCCGAGGGGCACAGAGGAGAAGCGGCCGAACACCATTAAAGCCTTGTCGGCTACAGCTCGCTCGGGGGCGCGCGGCGACGAGCACCGACGGAGAAGCGGACGGAGGGGGAAATGGCTCCAGGAGGACGGCGACGACGCGGGGAACACGGTAGACAGGCCCGTGCTCGCTGAGATGCCGAGCAGAGAAGGGGCCCGAGCAAGAAGACGTTCTGGGCGCGGCCAGTGCGTGCCAAAACGGTGGTCACCGCGTGCACTGGTGCACATAGTGACACAAGCCATGCCAACCGATGTCTAGGGGTTAGTCCTTCCAGGAGCGGTTTCAACTGCAGTGGTAACTTGGTTAAAGACGTTGTGGTTAAATGGTAATCGTCGTCTGAAGTTCACTGCAGTAAACTTGGCCGTGAAACAGTGCTCAACTGAGGTGAGATTAGAGCCAAATAGGATGTCAGGGCAGTTTAGGTTAGGAAGGACTACCGTCCTATTAATTATGAGATGATTTGGACCAGTATTTAATATAGTTGCTTAACAACCACATAACTTGGTCCAGAAACAAGAACAAGAAGAAGCACCCATATAGAATATGGCTATATGAAATATGCCCAAATTTTTGTAGAGATAGGTTATATAGGTAGGAGAAGGCCCTGGAAAATTTTCAGCAATAATGGAGCAATATAAAATGTACTTGCTTCACTAACTGAAAATTTGGACAGAAACAAAGAATTGATGCTCAGCTCACATGGATGCATTCCATGAGCTCAGATCTTGAGGAGGGTGATGATTTAGTGATATGGAGGGCCATGCAAAATTTCAACTCAATAGGATTAACCTAGCTAGTACTTCCTTCATAACCAATTCCCTCAGACAGGAACTTTGAAAAATTGCTCAGGAATATTTACTAGGAAAATTAAGTTGAATTTTGGCATGAGGCAATTATATGGACATGAAAAGGTGTCCAACAAGTTTGAGGTCAATTGGGCAAAGATAAATGGCACTTGCTACACATTCTGCCATCAGGACAGAATAGGAAATGAATTAATTGAGCATGATGAGGAACATGGCAAATTAGATATTTTGCCGTATTTGAGGAAGATATGACCCAAACAATTTATGAGAATTATTTGGGAATTTTAGGAGTGATAGAAATATAGGTTGCTTCACAACCTAGGGCAAATTGGGTTATTCCTTTAATAGAAAAGGAATATTCCCAAGGAAAAGAATATTGGGATTTGGGATAGGATGAAAATGACAGGGTCTAGGGAAGGATTTGGGAATGACAAGCTAGTCTGGAAACAATGAAGAGGGCATCTTCTTCAGTTTCCAGACCACAAAGCCACGGAAAAAGAAAACTCAAGCAGAAACCTCAGAAAAACAAAAGAAAAAAGAAAGGGCAAAAAATCAGGCTGTCACAAACCTTACCCCCTTAAAGAAATCTCGTCCTCGAGATTTGGTTGCTCAGGGAACAAGTATGAAGATACTGACTTAAGGAAACCGTTTCCAACTCGGGTATCCTTTTTCTTATTTTTGTTCCCACTAAATTTTTATCTGACTGGTCCTGGGGTGGTTTGCTTTAATATATCCATATTCTGACAGATCTTACCTTGCTTGTTCATGCTTATACAGGCTCCAATTTCTTTTCAGATGTGCTGACTTAGCTGACTGTGATTGATTCTCACGACTGAAATATATGTCGGTCTCACAAATCCAAGAGTGATTTCCGCTAGGTGTGTCATCCGGCACTGACAATCTTTCATGAAGTGATGATCAGATTTTTCTAGTGGACACCCAAGCTCTAACTCCTTGCATTGGGTTTCTCCACTAAATGCAGGTCCTTCGGGTTCCAAACAGTGAGTTGGGTCATAACCGCTTTCCTGACAGATTCTGGCTTATCGCGGAAGTTTCTGAATCATCTTAACTGGTTCCACTGTCTTGAGTATCGGATCCGTACCAAATATTTGATTGTCGCCTGTCGTGGCTAGCATAAGAGTTTGACCTGTATGATAATATCTGCAGACTTGACTGACGGTGGTTCTGCACCACGCGGGTCTTGCAACAATTTTCATACCTGCATCACTGGTCTTGCTCCTTCATTATTGTTTTCTTGGTCTGGATCCTTGGCTGAAAGAGCTGGGTCATATTGCTTCTTCGTATCACCATAGGTACTGTCGGTGCAATTTTTCGGCAATCGTAGCTTATCCTCATTTTTCTGACAGGGTACCCCATTAAATGGCAGGTTCAACACCCCTCAAGTTCTGACCGCAGGAAAATGATCATCCGAACCTTTGCAAGAAATCGGCAAATAAATCAGTAGCCACCAGAACGGTCTTTACAACTCAGATCTGGGACATTACTGAAATAACTCAACCACGGCTCAGGACGGCCGAAAAGCAGCTCAGAACATGAGACCGGGTTGATAAGAAGAAGGTGGCAGCTCCCTAAAATAGCCAAAAAGCAGCTATAGGGCTACTGTCACAAAAAGAAACTCAACAGCTGTACGAGACGGCCGAAAAGCAGCTCAGAACTCATGGCAGTCGTTGAAGAGAGAAATAAAAATTTGCATCCACCCCGGATTGCTAAAAAACAACTTAGATCACAGGCGCGGTGCCGTCATTGGAGAAAAAGGGGACAAGGGCTCATCAGGATCATTTTCCAGGTTCACAGGTACTTGTATTGAGCTCATTGATGTCGCCAATCCTCATAATCCTTTGTCACACTGCGGTGTATACTGGCTTTCTTCTCTTAACCATCCTCACGTGGTTGTTAGATCCTCATCTGAGTGACTTGTAAGATCTTGGTGGTATGCTCACCGCATATATATGAGAATCCGATTCCAGAGACAGACGTGTATTGTGACTGGTTCTTGCGTCTGATCAAAATGTTGCGGATCTGATTCTTGGGATTCACTGCCATATGCTGTCAATTCACAGCGTACTACCTTGTACCAATGTCTTACTGAGGAAGATTGGCGGGCTTGTGCTCGAAACTTTCATCGGACAGCTTGCTGAAAAAGACTGGGTATCGTGCTTCAGAAGCTTACCCCCTTAAAGACTTTGCTGGGGAAAGACTCAGTACCATATGCCGGAAGCTTTTGCGGTTGCTTACTGAAGAAGGCAAAGTACCTTGTACGGGAAATCATCCATGTATCGTACTGAGGAAGATAGATGAATCTTGCCTTGGAAGCTTCTCGGGTATCTTGCGAGGGAAGATTGGGTTGCTTACACCAGAAGCTTTTTATTGTGATATGCGGACCGATTTCCACATATATAACCATCTTAATATTTTTGTTATGGATTTCTTGTATGAAACGGGGTTTTGCAGGACTATCCTCCTTTCTGAGTACATGCTATATTTTTGCTTGCTTCCAGGTACATCGGGTTCCAAAATCATCCTCAACGAAAAAAATTAAACTTGTATTTGAGCCATACCTTTGATAATATTCTGTCAACCTTGCACACAATTTATCTTCTTGCTGATTTTATCATCTCTGCTATGAGGAGTGCACGCTGAGGGAGACTTGACACTCAGTAACATGATCAGATATCCCCCAATCTGAATGCAGTCGGCTGAGAATTCCATACTGTTGTGAGGAGTGCACGTTAATGCAAACTTTATACTGACATTCCATCCAAGATTTCTTTTGTATTCACACGAGCTATTTCCAATTTCACTGCAGTCTGCTGACAATTCCATTCTGTTTAACAGAGTTTCCAAATATATGCATTTCTTGCTGACTCTTCGGGTCCGGTGTCGGCTGACGAGCAACTTTAATAGGGGGAAAATTTGTAACACCGGAGGCCCAAAGAAAGAAACAAAAGAAACGACTAAAACAAAAGCACACAAGCATACTACTAATATAATTAATCAAGCAATCATCACATATTACTGCTACTCACACCATAATATGCATGCACACCTAAGCACAAAAATCGCGCGGAAACTCCAGTATTACGGTCTAATATGCTGTGGTGGTGTGCACGAAAATTATATCCATGTGTGGAAGGAGTTGGCATAAGCGAAGCTACACCAAGCACTGGCTGAACAATGGCTGTATCTGGATGGATACACAGGTGAGGACGGACTTGACGATCAAGTAGCGAGACACAAAAGTCATGACCACATCATCATCAAGCGTACGAAAGGGATTCAGACACGTCCAAAGAATAGAATGATTGGGTAGGGTAGTGGTGGAAAAACAAGGCTCGCTGGCATTGCCCTTTTCCGATAACCAAGATCAGTAAGGGTTGCCAGAGGGACGAGATGGATGGCATGAATCGGGATAGAAACAAGTCTATCACTGAAATAATATGGATGGTGGCGGAAAAATATACGCGATACCTGAGCATAACTCCTGCAAATGGTGTTTGGAACTCTGGTTACCAGGGCATCACTCTGCTGGGACAGAGATGACGCCGAACACCAAAGAGCAGACATGCTACGAAGGAGGGTGCAGGCGGTGGACCGAAAATGATGCCACCTACACTCACAAGATTAACCGTTAGTGACAAAATAATAATCTATATGCATGCTATGTGACAAACAAATGCAACAATCAAGTGCAACAAACCAACTGGGGTCTATACTATCGCTTTCTAACGTTCGCGCGGGCTAGGGCATCCTATAGCCAGCCTGCTCTGATACCAAGCGTTGTGGCATCCCGGCTCAGAGAAAACCGGAACGCCCCGTATTCCAGCCCAGAGATCGAGGAGAAGTCTTTTGGAATACGGCACTGCTTAGTATAGAACAAACTAGCTCTCTATTACAACACGAATATGAATACAAGGATTCCAATATTACAATGAATAACATCGGCACGGCGGCACTACGCCAACCACGCTTGCTCTATACAAGCAGCATAGCAACTCGAAGCAGCGGAACAACTACTGGCAACGGTACAACGAACGGCGATGATGGACTCCAATCCGCAGGGACTCTGGCTGGAACGTTTATCCTAGCTCGCGAACACAGGAACAACACCAAAGAAGCAAGCAATCCAGGCATGACCTGCAAGCTGGCATGACACGCCAGGTCAGTACATTGAATGTACTTGCAAGCTCACAATAACCAGAAGCATTCAAGACAAACAACAGCATGGCAATTATAGGTTAAACAGGAAATATTCATGAGGTCATCAGGATAACATGGCATCAACAATATGAACATGATACAGCTAGAACAATATGAGCATGGCATGAGCATATAAATCTAACGATACTAGCATGCAACATGATGACACTATATGCACTATTTATTCTGCTCGGGTTACTTCGTAACCATCACATGCATCACTTACCAACCTCGGACATCACACGATCATCTCAGGATCAAATCAAGCTTGGTATCAACAATACCGTAGTAATCATTAAATGACCACAAGGAGCTTGATCTTTACCCATGATTCTCGCACAACATCACGAATATCCAACAACTCGGTATCCTCGATACCACGGTGATCATTCGGCGATCACAACCATGACCAACACTTGGTCTCAAACGGTGATCTTTCCGGCGATCACAACCAACTTATCTCATCATCGAACGGGGTTGTCATTAATCAAGTTATTATTAATACTGTTGACTCACAGTGTGACCGACACGAACTGGGCCCTTATCCGCGGGGCGGCTATCGATAGATTTAATATACACTCTGCAGAGGTTAGTACACTGTACCCACACCACGGAACCCATGGCCTCGCACTCCCATTCGGGTGGACCAACGGCGTTCCGACAAAACCGTCCTACTGCCATGACACTCTCCCGGCCACTCCGACCAACTCCCCTTTGGGCTAAGTCCTGGGTGGCCCCGTGCCTACCAAAGGCACCAACGGCCACCGTCGTGGCCAAAACATAAACGGTCCCAAACAGGAACAAACCGGTTATAACAACAACAACGGGCACACAAGGTTATGTCTGCTTACCGGGCCAGGGTACCGCACACCCATAACCTTCCCTCGTTGGAGGCACCGGCGAGAGGCATGACAATAGACCCAGTTAGGACCTTCCCATAAAGGTAAGCGTGGTTGCACTGGTCAGATCGATATGGTGGCACCATGACTCAGCCAACAGTTGTTCAAGTTCAATTTAATCCGGTTAAACTTGAATGCAATATGCTGAGTCATGATAAAACAACATGATGCAATCACAATGCATGAGCATGAGATCAACATAAGCACGGGGTGCAACATAACTATCCACCATATCCACAATGAATCATATCCAACTGAGCATGGCATACTGACTAGCATGAACATCACAAATACATACTTCTCCAAGACATAGCAAGACCAACATCATCAATCAATAAATATCATGCAAGAACATATCAACAATGACATCATGCAAGCATTTAACCAGCTGGATGAAATGGAACATGCATAACAACGGTACTCGGGACAGACGACAGTCATGCACCGAAAACCATCACGAACATCAACATGTACTACTAGTAAGCATAAGCATATGAAATTAATACAAGCAACTAGCAGGGCATGATAACCAGGTGCATAACAACATAGCAAGCAAGTAAGCACTAACCCAGAAGCATCACCGAAACAACGGTAACCATATTTTAAACAAGCAATCATTTAATAAATATTCAAGTTGAAAACCATGGCTACTGCATGGCTATCATGCAAGTGGGTATTGTGGCTTGGCTGGGGGTGAAGAAGGCACCGGGAAGAAGTGCGGAACGATCGTGGAACAAATCGCCGGAAAAGTTCTCTCTCAGAGGGGGCTGATTAGGGGCAAGGGCAAAAAGGTCATTTTCACAGTGTCAAACCATAGGGAAAACGAAACCAACAGAACGGGCTCGACGAAACGAATACGTGGTCTTTGGATTCACGTCATTTGGAGTTACGAGTAAAAAGTTGTGAGGTGAGGAAGTTCAGGGACTAATCTGCAAAAATATCATCACAAACAAGCCCCTGAGTGGATAAGGCAGAAGCAGATTTCAGAAAATACGCTTTCTAGAGAGGAAAGCGCATTTGTGCCCGAAGAACAAATGAAATATGCTTACTAGAAGAGGAAGCGCACTTCACGGGATACGCTTTCTGCAGATGAAAACACATACGCCCGAATACGTCTCCACTTGCCATGTCAGCGTTAGCGGGGTCAACCCCCCGGGTCACTGAGTGGTGGGGCCGCGGGGTCCACGCGCTCGGTCAACTCCCTCCTCCCGCTCCTCCTCTTCTTCCCCCCGACGCGGGCGCATAACAGAGGGAGGGGCGCCGGCGCTGGCCTCGTGGCTCCGGCCAACTCCGGCCAAGGGGAGGCCACCGGCGAGCGCGGCGCGGCCCACCGCATCCATCCAGGGGGAAAACAAGCCCCGGGGAGGAGTGGGGAGGCGGCGACGGTTGGTGGAAGAAGGAGGCAGAGGCGGCGGTTGATCTTGGGGCATGCGGCCAAGGTAGCTCCGGCGGTGGGGCGAGGACACGGGGAGGACCGCCGGGGTCTGGGTGGAGCTATGGTGAGGTCAGGAGGGAGGGGGAGGGCTCGGATGGCTCGGATTTAAGCCGAGCTTCGCGGTAGCCATGGCGACAGAGAGAGGTGCAGAGGGGCTCTGGAGCTCGAGGGAAAGGCCGGGGAGGTTGCTGGAGGTGGTGTGAGGCTGGTGGTGAGGCCGAACAGCCTCGGGGTAGGCTATATATAGGCGGGGCGAGGAGGGGAGGCCGTGGACGCGTGGCCGTGGCTTGGGTACCGCCACTCGCGTTCGGCCATGCTCTGGAGACGGCAGCGATCACGGGAGGGCGCGGGATCACGACGAGGGAGGTGCAGACGAGCTACAGAGGCGCATAGGGCAGGAGGGGCCGAGGGGCACAGAGGAGAAGCGACCGAATGCCATTAAAGCCTTGTCGGCTACAACTCGCTCGTGGGCGCGCGGCGACGAGCACCGACGGAGAAGCGGACGGAGGGGGAAATGGCTCCAGGAGGACGACGACGACGCGGGGAACACGGTAGACAGGCCCGTGCTCGCTGAGACGCCGAGCAGAGAAGGGGCCCGAGCAAGAAGATGTTTTGGGCGCGGCCAGTGCGTGCCAAAACGGTGGTCACCGCGTGCACTGGTGCACACAGTGACACAAGCCATGCCAACCGATGTCTAGGGGTTATTCCTTCCAGGAGCGGTTTGAACTATGGTGGTAACTTGGTTAAAGACGCTGTGGTTAAATGGTAATCGTCGTCTGAAGTTCACTACAGTAAACTTGGCCGTGAAACAGTGCTCAACTGAGGTGAGATTAGAGCCAAATAGGATGCCAGGGGAGTTTAGGTTAGGAAGGACTACAGTCCTGTTAATTATGAGATGATTTGGACCAGTATGTAATATAGTTGCTTAACAACCACATAACTTGGTCCAGAAACAAGAACAAGAAGAAAAGAACACGACATGTATGTAATCTACATGACTTGAAAAGAACCATGGATGCAACCAATGGGCAGTATTTTGATCTCATCTCGCACCTTCTATTATATGTTTGTCTTTATTACATTTATTTTATTAATTATTTTTATATACATGCCCTATCACCGTATTGATGTTTTTGAAAATTGCCGTATCCTGTATCGCCGTACTCGTATGCCGTATCGGTGTGGCCGTATCGGTGCTTCGTAGGTGTTCACATCTGGAAACAAGCGGAAGGGAGCAAAGGTATAAATACGATAGAGGGAGCTGAAGCAGCCATCCCATGACCGACATGGACATACACGTCGAAGAAGCAGGGGCGGCGGCAGAGATGACGGCGACGATGAGGTAGCCCTACAACCGTCTCCGTGAAGCTAGCAATTGAAGCTTGGGATGTCAAAATATAAATATAGTGTCATGTAAACATATGCACTTACAAATTGATGATTTGGTTGAAAAGCTAATTTATGTGTGGTCGCTAAAGTCTTCACATAGCATCACCAACCATGGTGACTGCAGCGTGAGGATGTGCAGGACTTAAACGCATCAACACAGACAAGAAACAAATTAGACGCAGGACTTGAATGCATCAACACAGACGAGAAACAGATTTGGCTCCGAGCACAGTAAGACCTGCTGCTCAGTAATGGCCATTTGCAAATAATGAAGCAATAAAATATGTGCATGAAATCATATGTTTTATAAAATTATTGATATCGCAGTGGGATACATAGTATAATATCAAGCAATCAAGTTTTTTAATAATAAGAACTCCATCTCGCTATCCAAGTGTAACCAAACCATAATCACGGCGGACCAACTTCAATGGCATAGGACTTGGGGTTTGGAGAATCAAACATAGTAATATCTATTAACTTGGTTTGATGTACCGATTGAAGGCAGAAAAAATGGTCAAATAGAAGAAAGGAAAGTGACCCAAGTCTAGAAACTATAATTGTTACATAGCAATAGTTACTGATGGACCTCGATGAGAATCTCATTGCTTCATGGCTAAAGAGGCCTTGAGAAGAGAAAATAGGCCAGAAAAATGTACATTTATTAAAGCAATGTAACTACATTGAAGTAGCCCTCTATGTATACATCATGATAGTATAAAAGCATTACTATAAATGTGCTTTTCTTTCGAAAATATGATATTTAAATTTCAAGTCTGTGGGTAGACCTGCTGCGTGCCAAGTACTTCCCGAACGGGAATTTTTTCGAGGGTGTGACGAGGGGATCTCCTTTCTGGAACGACCTCCAAGCGGTCCGGCCGGCTTTCGCTCTGGGAGCCAAGTTCTCCATTGGTAACGGTCGTTCGGTCCGTTTCTGGCTCAACCACTGGGTGGGATCCCAACCCCTTTGGTCTGATTTCCAGAACCTCTATGCCCTGGCTGTAAACCCGGAGCAAACAATTGCCATGGCTCTGGCCTCTTCCCCGCCGGCGTTACATTTTCGGCGAGAGTTAACGAGAGCAGAACAAGCTCACTTAACAGAACTGCTTGATTGCATTGCGCCGGTTTCGCTGTCGTCGACCGAGGACACAGTCACATGGGCCCTCACCCCGTCGGGCAAGTTTTCGGTCAAGTCACTTTACCGTAAGCTGTGCCAGGGCCCATCCTTCCAGGTGCCAAATGGCTTGTGGAGCGCGCGCCTTCCACTTAAGATTAAGGTCTTTTTCTGGCAACTGTTCCGTAATAGACTGCCCACTTCGGCAAACGTCGCCAAACGCAATGGGCCGTCGACCGGCCTGTGTGCGATATGTAGCGTCATGGAGGATGCGACCCATGTATTCTTCCGCTGTCCGCTGGCACGTTTTGCTTGGAGCGCCGTTCGTGCAGCGGCCAACACCTCCTGGGACCCCCGGTCCGCATCCGACCTCGCTACCATAGTAGCCTCGGTTCATGGTGGCAACAACTGGGTGCTCTGGAGTTGCATCGGCGCCTTGACCTGGGCCGTCTGGCTCACTAGGAACAAACTCGTAATCGAGGGTATCTTCCCATCTCACCCTGCTAACATAATTTACAAATGCAATCTCCTTCTGCAGCAGTGGAGTCCGTTGGCGAAGCGCAAGGATACTGAAAAACTGAAGCATGCCCAAGATCGTCTTCGCCAGATCTACGTTTTGGCTAGGGAGCCATCAGCCACTTCTGCATCGTGAAGTGGCCCTTTTGTCTCGCGAGCGAGCCTGCGTGCTCTATGCTCAGCCTCCGGGCCTATACTGCATTGCTGCGTGTGCCTGTTGGCCCGGCCTAAACTCTTGTGCCTACGCGTCGTCGTGGCCTGAGCCTCCGTGCTCGTGTTCGAGGTCCAAACTTTGTCTGTTACGCTGCCTATGTTGTGGGCTTTATTAATTTAAAGCCGGACGCTCCTAGCGTCTATGTTCTAAAAAGTCTGAAATTATCATGACATAATCTAAGGCACATAATTGTCGAACCAAAATTTTATGGCATGCAGCTAATCAACATTTAGGGTATACTATGTTGGTTTCACGACATAGAAAATAAATACTCAAATGCCAACAAATGGTCGTATAAAATACAAAAATAGTAAATAACAAATATCTAGCCGCGCAACTGCGTGGGTGAACCCGCTAGTTTATATTAAGTTTACAAGATTACAAGTCTCAAGTATTTTGCCAGCAACAACACTTGACACTTGGGGGCTAATGTCTATCAACGAAAAATCTTTCAAGACAACGGCTCTAATGAGTTAAGTCCCAAGTACTTTCAAGCAAGACTACTTGGCACTTGGGGGCTAATGCATACCATTTGTTTTTTCTTCATCATGAGCCGGAAATCATGTAACAGACCCAACCGACTCATGGAGGCTATGCAGTTAAGATTTCTCTTCTTATACAAAGACACATAGGACCGTCTTACTCATGTGGATTAAACTGGCCCTTGGGGGCTACGGTCGGAAAACTCAACTTGTACAAACGTCCGCTTTACATTTAAACCGGCCAAGGAAGGATTCTAGGACAGAAGTTATGGATTTTTCTCAAGTCTACAACATATTCAATCTTGTTATAGCTAGTAGACTTGGGGGCTGGCAGGATATGTATACAAATTACTTAAAGCTGGAAGTCATACCTCATATTTTTGGTGCATCTGCTTCACCATATCAATTTCGAGGTCGCGGCTGGAGTGGACCTGGCTGAGATAGCCAGAGAGGATCTCATTGTTGCTTAGTTGTGTGTAATGAGAAATGTCAAACTTCTGTTTCCGCCTTTCAATGACTTCTTGCTTGGTAGTATGCTTGGCCAGAGCTACTGGATTTCCTGGCTCTATAAAGCCGGTGCCAGTAATCAACACATCATCATCTTGAGGCCCTGATGGCTTAGCCGAACCCGAGGGGGCAGAAGTTGAAGGATTAATAGCAGAACCACCAACGCTAAGATCTGGAATCTCAGGAGGGGTGACAGTGACAGGTTTTTCCGGCTGTTTATCAGAGGCCTCGGGTACAGGGACTTGTTGTTCCGGTTCAGTAATTTCAGGTGCTTCTGTTGGCTTGATCACCATAACCTTCTTGTTTGGCTTTGCTTGGCCGCTGCAGAGGTTATGCCAAGTCAGTATTAGTATAAGAGTATACGAGGTTATAGAGCAAAACTAATTGTTATTACCCAGGGGCAGTCTTGCAAGCAGACATTTCAGTTTGTGATGAGCCGTCAGAAGAAGAACGAGCAAGTTCCTGGTCAATGATCATTAAAAGAATTAAGTGACAAATAAGTAAGACCCGTCAGCAGATGCGGAGAATTTTAAAATTTTAAAAAAAGTACCTCGTTTTGACGTTTCCGAGGAGCAAGTGTGTTCGGTAAGCCGGAGGACAATTCATCACCTCCACTGGTCCGGGTCTGGCGACGGCTTTCGTGTTGCCGTCGTTTCAAAAGAAAGTGAGGATCTAACTAAGCCAAGGGGTGTGAAAACCTTACTTTCCGGGTTACTTGACGAAGTTTCTGTCTTGGCAAAGATTCTGAGCCGGAGGAAATAATAGTTACCTCTTCTTCAACTGCTTGGCTGGCTCCCGTATCAGCCTGATAATAATCAGTGTCAATAAGATGGTTGAAAAGTAAGCCAAGAGAGTCAAGGGCTACCTCCGACTCAGAGGTATCATCCAGCTTGAGCATGTCAGAGGCGCTTGGTTTCTTTTTCTTCTTGGTGTTCTTCTTGGCGGTTTTCCTAGCGGCCTTCTTGGCAGCCCTGGCCTTCTTAGCAGCCTCGTGGTCATATTCCACTTTCCAGAATTCTGACTTAGCCTGAAAAGGTTGTCAAAGGTCGAGTTAATCAGACATTCAAATGATGAGGTGAAGATAAAGTAAGTTCAAAGGCTTACATCTGGTGGCGGGTTAAGCTTGCTGAAAGGGGCCAGGCCCACTTTGACACAATCCTCCGGGTCTTCATTCAGAAGAGACTTCACCATTTCAGTGATTGCTTCCTCAGTTAATGGTGTGGAGCTGTGGTGCAGTGAGTCTTTCTCGTCACCAGTGTAGGTACACATTAAGCCGGTACGACAGCTCAACGGGATGATCCGCCAAGAAACCCAACACCTGACTAAATCAACACCGGTCAGCCCGTTTCCTAGCAGAGCTTTGAACTTTACGATAGTAGGTGCAATCTTCTTCCATTCGACAGCAGTAAGCTTTTCAGGAAGATTATGTTTGGGGTTTAGGCGCTCAACACGGTAACCCGGCAGAGGATTCTCATCAGCCGGAGAAGTGTCCTTGCAGTAAAACCACGTCTGGTTCTAGTCTTTAGGGTGTCTCGGAAAACAGGCGTAAGGAAAGATGGCATCTCTGCAACGTTGAATTGAAATTACGCCGAGTTCCAAGCTAGGACCATTAGTGAATTCAGTCTAGCGGTTTAAGTAAAAATACTCTCTAAAGAGTTCAACGCCGGGCTCCTCTTAAAGATACACCTCACAGAAGACTTGAAAGTTGCAAATATTTGACACAGAATTGGGTACGATGTCTTGAGGGTGGAGCTGAAAAAAGTGCAGAACATCTCGGAAGAACTTAGAGCCGGGTGGTGAGAAGCCCCGGTTCATGTGGTCAGTAAAAACGATGACTTCACCGTCTTTCGGCTGAGGTTTCTCTTCGCCCGGGTTAGGAGCACGATAATGCATCACACTTTTGGCGGGCAAATACCTGGTTTTGAAAAAGTCCTTGAAAGTGCTTTCGGTGACAATGGAAGGGACCCAATTGCATGTGTACACTGTTTTGAGCGGCATCGTGGAAGAAAACCTAAAGGAAAGAAAATTTGCCGGTTTAAGTTAAATTGGTGAAATTACAGTTTAAGTGCTGACAGTATACAGTCAGTATGGCGGCTTAAGTGAGGACTAATGGTATATGAATAATTGTAAGCCGGATGTGTAAGCCGCCATGAAGAGTACAGGTATTCAAAATCTGACAGAGGGTAAAATTCTACTAAGTGTTGGACAAACAGGTTTCACAGATTACAGTTAGAAATTTGGATCTGAAACTGTGCAAAAAAAGGGAATAAATCTGAAACCTACAGAGGCAACAGTGCAAGCGCATAGGTGTTCTAAAAAGGATATGCAGCGATGAGGATATGCTCTAGTATTAAAAATAGATGCTAAACTGCTACCGCGCGAGATTTGTGTGGTTTGTGGATCTAATCCATGCATGTAGACAAGGAATAAAGACGGCGGTGATGAACACTGACGAACACTGAGGAACACCGAAACCCTAATGCCAGATCTATGGCGGAAGAAGAAGGGCTTACCGGTGCTGATGAGATGGCGGGGAGGTGCCGCGGTTCTCTGGTCCGTTCAGGGTGATGAAGCGGCCGGAGTTGAAGACGGAGGCGGAGGTCGATGGCGGCGGAGCTCGTGCAGGTCGGCGCATCGCAAGGAGGAAGAAGAAATGAGAAGGAAAGAGGGGGGAATGAGATGAGAGCCCGAGGTCTAGTTATAAAAGCCTGGAAGGACAAACGACAGGCGTGAAAATCGAGGAGGCAAAAAAGATAAGTGACGATGCGGGCACCTCGATTTCCGGAAAGACAATAATGTAAGAAATTTATTTAGATTTGGGTTCTATGAAGCATTAATGACAGGTGACGTCACGGCAGGTCACTAAAAATTCAGGAAATGACATCATGGCGGGTTACAATTTTTCACAGTCAAGATGAGGAAGGATTTTTCTAAAATATTGAAGATTGACATGAACAAGTTCAAATCAACCCGAGGCCTAATGTTGGGGATATGACTATCAGGCATGACCCGCCAGGAGGGGCCGGGTCTTCCCTATGACGATTCATCTCCATGAAGCCCAAGAGCGTAACCAGAATGGCGGTTCATAGATAGGCGGAATAGAGGGCCCAAGTCCAAAGGCGGCTTAAGGCCCACGGTTATAAACCGCCATGTATGTATGACTTGTATTGTAAGGCATATGTAATTGGTCTCCGAGCCGGACACGTATATGAGCCGGCCGGGACTCTGTAGACCGCAGGGTGTCGACCCGTGTATATAAGGGGACGACCCGGCGACGGCTTAGGACAAGAAAGAACAGATCGAGAGCCAGGTTTAGCGTATTCGCTCCCTGGTCATCGAAACCCTAGCAATACCACCTCAGACTGGATTAGGCCTTTACCTTCACCGCAAGGGGCCGAACCAGTATAAACTCCTCGTGTACTTTGTCCTGTTTAACCCCTTTAAGCTAACTTCGTTGCGATGGCGCCACGACTAAGTCCTCACACTAGGACATCTGACATGACAATTCCACGACACACACCCCTCTCCATATTTGCAAATAAGGCATCCCCTTGATCATGTTGATGTTCCGTGGAACGCATGGGCATCTTGCTAGTACTACATATAATATATAGAACATTGATTATAATTTGGGCTAATGTGTGGCTTTTGCAGCTCAGGGCTAAATACTTGTCATAATGTAGGGGGCGGGGCACTATACTTTTTGTAATAAACATGGTGTACGTATAGAACATGGTTTAGATTATGAATATCTAGTTAGTACATCAAATGTACTATTATTTGGAATCAACATCAAGTGTATTCAAAAAATTGAATTCGAGTTCATATAGTACACATAGTTCATATCTATCTCTATAGTAATCATGTGGTGTGTTGTTAAGGTAATACACGAATGATGGTTGAAGTTGGCAACAATCATGATTGTAGATTCTTATTGAAATAGAGAAAGGAAATCAAATTCAGTTCGAATTGCAGCGGTAGTATAAACATTTGGAATGCACTAAAATGTTGGACATAACATGTGGATCCATACTCCCTCCTTCCATCTATATAGGGCCTAATGCGTTTCTTAAGACCGCCTTTGACTATTGACAAGATTAATAGTACATGACATGCACAATGTGAAAATTATATCATGGAAGCTCCTTTCACACACAAACTTAATGGTGTGCTTTGTGTAAGTTGCATGTCATATATTATTGCTCTAATATTTGGTTGGTCAAATTTAGCCTTAAAAAACGCATTAGGCCCTATATAGATGGAAGGAGGGAGTAGCTTTAATAGCATTTGTATAGTAAAACGGGACAAGACTCTCTCTTTGTGTGGTGTGAATAGTTTTTATTTTTTTGTTTTTTCATTGAGGGAAGTGCAAATTGATTTGGTACGTACAAGTATAATATTACATTTTAGACTTGTCCCTAAAATTCAACCCGCGCCTTGTTATATCCCGAAAATTCAGATATCGTGCTCCCAAAACTGGCGCCTTCACAACCCGCGCCTTGCTATCCCGAAATTACAACACGCGCGAAAACTCCCTCCAGCTGGCAAATCCCGACACGCGAAAACCCCCTTCTAACCCTGAGCCGAAAGGACCGCTAGTTCAAATCGGTGGGGGTACTTTTGTAACACACCCTACATTTTGGACAAGCGCGTCCCTAAGTCATGGTTCCCCCTCCCATCGCCTCCTTTTCGCCATTCGAAATTTGGCCGCCATAACCTCTCCGCTCCAGCCGCGAAACCCCACCCTCCTCCGTCCGCCACCTCACCGCTGCCCAGCCGGAGCCTCTTCCCCGACGACGTCATCCACCGCAACAGGTCAACGTCCCTCATCCGCCTCCCCGGATGAGGATCCGTCGTCCATCCCGTCGTCCCGCCGGTTCAGCCGCCCTGTCCTCCACCTCCAAGGAGCTGCTCTGACGATCGCCTCGTCTATCCCGGCTGCTCCATCCCCACAGCGCCGCCTTAACCTGCTCCACTAAAACCGCAGCATCCTCACCGACTCCTCGGATGAAGCCGAGGCCTACTCGGTGCCACCAAAGAGGTTGTACACTCATCGCATCGCACCTTCTCCTTAACTCGACCTCCCGGCGCCGACGATGCTCCATCTCGCACCCCCATGGAGCGGCTACCTTGAAGTCGGCGCCACGGGCGACATCTCCACGGTGGCTCTCCCCAGTGCAAGGCCCCTTCGGCAGCGGCGTCCATACCAGCCGGATCTGCTGCTGCTGCTCCGGCTGTCGCTCGCGCTGTTGCTGATGCTCCGGCTCTCGCTCGCTCACTCGCTCGCCCAGCTGCTGCTGCTCCGGCTCTCGCTCGCTCGCGCTGCTGCTGCTGCTGCTGCTGCTGCTGCTCCGGCTCTTGCTCACTCGCTCGTGCTGCTGCTGCTACTCTCCCCCTCGCTCGTGTTGCTGCCCTGCTCCGATTTAGCTACATTTCAATCAACTAAATCGACTTTTGGGTCAGTCGATTTTTAGGGGTGGGGGGTCTCGCCGGAGTTAAGGAAGAACCACCCGCAGCGGGGAGGGGGGCTCACCGGAGAGGTACCCCACTATCTATCTTAGGGTTCTGGGTGGGGTGCTGCTCGCCGACGGTGGGTGGGGGGCGCGGCGGTGGGGCAGTTGCGTGGGGATCGCTGGAGAAAAAGCTTGGCGCGGGGGTGGGGGCTAGAGGGCTGGCCGAGGCGGCGGCGGACCGGCGGTGGGGAATTGCGGGGCGGCGAGGCGGCGGCGGACCGGTGGTAGGGAGTTGTTTCGGGGCGGCGGCGGACCGGCGGTGGGGAGTTGTTTCGGGGCGGTGAGGCGGCGCGGGGTTCGGCCGGTGGTGGCTGGCGGCTCAGGGGGGTGCAGGTTGAAGATGAACTGCAGGCCCTCCCTAAACTATCCCAGTGAAGTGCCTCTCTGCTACCATTGCGTTCAGTTTCGACAGTAACATTTAGATTCCACAGTAAATTTGAGTTTTGACAGTTAAGTTCAGAGTCAACAGTTTTTACCTCATCTGTTGTAGTCAAGTGGTTTTTGGTGATGTAAACTTTACATCTATCACTTTTTGGTAATGCATTTTACATCATCTATTGGAGATGCAATTAGAATCCCACTTGAGATTAACGATGTCTGTCTTGTGCTGCTTCAGCCTTGACGTCTTACGGCTCACTGGAACTGCTCCAACGACGAAACGATCCATTACAACAGAGCAGTGCCCTGGACGCCGTCTACAGATTCCTCAGATCTTCCTCCACACCTCCGACAGCCACCTCTGTCTCAACTTCTTCAGCAACCAACCCAATGATGCTGAGGTCGACACGGCTACGGTAAATAGGTTGTACACTTGTCGCATCACTTATTACTCACTGGTGCGCGTCGGTCCTAAACAAATGATTTTTTACCCCTTTCCGCGACGGCATTTGGAACCGTCGCCAAGTGAGTGTGTGCGATAGGGTGTCCTTCCCACACGACCCAGAAATCGTCGGGGATAGGCCCTCCTGGGACCCAGGCTGGGGCCATGTGCGATCGGGCGAGGCATCAAAACCCAATCATTTCCGTAGGTATGTACATCCCACATGGTGAATCCCAGAAATCATTTCCGTAGGTATGTACATCCCACACGGTGAATCCCAGAAATCATTTTCGTAGGTATGTACATCCCACACGGTAATCCGAGAAACTCATTTTTGTAGGTATGTACATCCCACACGGTGAATCCCAGAAAAACATTTCCGTTCGTATGTATATCACACACAGTCAATCCAAGGAATACGTTTCCTTCTTATGTACATCCCACACAGTCAATCCAGGGAAAACGTTTCCGTTCGTACGTACATCCCACACAGTTTGATGTGTAGGCTCATGTGTGAAAGGTGTAACTATCACACACGGTCTGCCTTGGTTAACTGTTTGCTTTTATCAACTATATCACACACGATTTGATGAAGAAAACTGTGTGGCATTGGGCTATCCATCGCAAGCGCTTTCACTGCTAGAACCGTTTGCAAAGGTCCATGACACATTTAGCAGTTTTATTAGTTTACAATTAATAATTCTAGTATTAAGCAAATTCACATTTCATATCGAACAGCTGTTTGCCAATTTCATATCAGGCGGATAAATATATTATAACATCACAGTACGGTACCTACATGAAAACAACACAGTACAACATATAGCTAGTTCAACTTCATAAGAACAATATATTCATTTCCCTAATCGAGATCATCCAGGCTCGTCTTATCCACCTCTGCTTTCAGTTCAGTAAGAACCCGTTTTGCACGGGCCAACTGGGAAAGTGCCTCCTCCTTCGCCAACACCATCTTAGCAAAGTATTTTTTTTAATCTAAGCTCATTCTCCACCTTCAACTTTTTATCCCGCATCTTGAAATATGCTTCAGCGTTGACAAGACTTTCTCTAAGCCTAGCTGTGTTCACTTCCTCATACATGCTCCAGAGCTTCCTTAGGCACATCTTCAAAGACTCTGGCCACTCTTGATCAACCCACTCCAAGTAAGAACACTTCTGTTCATCCTATAATATTTAAAACTAGATCACTAACAATTGTAGGGGAAATGGGTTTATAGCAACATAGAAAATCACCAATGCTTATTTTGAAAAACTGAAGAAACATGTTAATTATGACATATCTTCTCAAAAAGATCAATGTGCAAATGAAATAATTAGTACTGAGACAACAACCAAATTCTGGAACATCAGAAGCTATAATTAACTACAACGGCGCTACAAGTTCTTACTCATGTACAATAAATAACAAATTGAACATTTTATGAGGAAGGTAAATATAACTGCAACAGCATAGCGACAGTGTTTGGATGAAAGCAAATTGATACTAACAGGTGTGTACATGCACAAATTTAGTAATATAGAACTAATAGCACTAAGGCCGTCCACTATGTATGCCAAAACTTGTGTAAAGACAACTGTTGCTACATCTCGCACCGGTGCCCTGAACTGGCGAGCCGATGCAGCGGAAAAAAACTTAGGGACCCGGACTCCGGAGCACGTAGTTGCTCCGATGCCCAGTTCCTTCGTGCCATAAAGATTTAGTATTTTGCTGCTTGGCTGCTCGGATCTGTGGACCAAAGTTGGTTGCACAAACTGCTGAAGCGGTGCCAAATAATTTTCTAATGGCACCGCTGATGAGATGGCAACAATTTAAGATACTAGGTACAAACTGTGACACTTTCTTAGGATGCATTTGGTTGAAGGTGTGGTATGAATGGGTTGGGACCGTGACAGTGTCTGAATCACATCTAACAAATGATTTGTAACAACGGAAGAGGGTCTAACCTTCTCTACACATGCCAGAAACTTCCTCCCAGTGTCCACAGAATCAAACGCAAGTAGCTTCACGCATGGAGATTGATGGTGACAACGAGCAGATAGATCTTCAGCCACCCTGCTCCATTTGTTGCCACTGATGGTCTTGGGGAGCTAAAGAGGAAGAAACGACTCAAATCGACCTCCGGGTAAAAATCATTCATTCCAAGTCATAGCCCGCGAGAGAGAAGAGAGGCATACCCGGGTGGTGAAATAGTAGTCGCCGAAGGAGGAACCGCTGGAGATGTCTTTGAACAAGACCATGGCGACCCCGGCGGTAGGATGCGAGACGGCGAGAGCGAGGAAGCGGCTATAGCTTAGCAAGGAAGGAAGGAGGAAACAGGGGAAATGTGACTTGTGGTCGGGGAGAAAAGGGGAAGGGGGAAGGGGGGAGGGGGTAGATATTTTGGCGGTAGGACAAAATTTTGGAAATGTGGAGGGAAACTTTGCGCGCGGTGCCGCCGGACCATTCACTTTGAATGATTGTGTGCATCGCAAATGATTCTTCTGCTTTACGCACATGGGATGAGTTTGATAATTCAAATTTTTGTCTCAAGGCATGGGCACATTCACTTTGAACGCGCGCGGTGCCGCCGGACCATTCACTTTGAACGACTGTGTGCATCGCAAACGATTCTTCTGCTTTACGCGCATGGGATGAGTTTGATAATTCAAATTTTGGTGGAAATTTCCCTGGGTACGTCATTGCATAATTTAACATTGCTTGCTAATTTGGGCACACGAGCGTACAGCAGACAGACCACACTTACTGAATCGAGCAATTTTAGTAATTACACAGGGCCAGTTGACCTAAACATTGCTCTAACAAAAGACCAGCATTAAAAACAAAGCCTAAGTACGCATAATTAAAAACCTGTCGCCGAGCCGGCCTATGCATCGCCGGTGTGAGACGAGACATTGATGACTTGTCCCGGCGACATGCCGCCGTTGCTGGACTCCGCGTCCCCCCTATTGAAGTCGACCGTGTCCTCATCCTCGTCCTCGTCCTCGTCCTCGGCGCCGCCCTCAAGGTTGTTGTACTCATAGTAGTGGCTGCGCCAGGGCTCGCGTTGGTACTCCACCGTCGATTCCTCGATGGACAGACTCTTCTCTACCTCGACCTCGGCCATGCGCAACTCCTCCTCCCGGCTCTCCTTGATCTCCGCCGCCTCCTACATCTCTAGCTCCCGCTCGGCGACCTCATGAGGAAGCAGGTGCTCCATGGCCACCACCGCCTTTTCAGACGTGGGTTGCATGCTGGAGTCCGAGGTGGCCTGGAATATCTTGGCGTGTGCATCCTCGATCTTGGCGTGGATGGCCTCGACCCGGGCCAGGGCGACATCAGCGGCACGGACGGCAGCTCGAGCGCTCTCTGCGTTTGCAGCCGCCGTCGCAGCAGCAGCTGCAGCCGTCTCGGTTGCTGCAGCTGCCATGTCGGCTGCCGCAGACGCCCTCTCAGCGGAAGCGGCCGCGCTAAATGCGGATGCGGCGGCACTCTCGGCGTAGGCGGCCGCGCTCTCGGCGCAGGCAGCGGCGCTCAGGGGGGGACACGGCCATCGTACGGGCCTTCACGAAGCGTTTCCATGGCCTCATCTTTGCAAGAACGGGGTGCGGGAATGGGGATCGTGATTCGTGGATTTGGGGGTTTCTGGCACTAGAGCAGACGAGTCGCGAAGCTTAAGGAGGGAGACTTAAATAGACCCAGATATTTTCATCGCAAACGGTTCCTAGAAAACAACTGTGTGTGATGTTGTAGATATTTTTTATTAGTTGTGAAAGACGAATTTAGAATAAAGTGCCAACGGATGGTGTTTTAAATGAACGAGAAATTTTGTAGTACTAATACAACCGTCATGTCAAATTTTGGAAAATTCCAGGGGTCATTTGACCTTCTAAGACATTTAATTGATTTTTTAGCCATTTAATGACCGTAATTGAAATTTGAACTACATGTACATGCAACAGCTAACCATAACGGTATTTCGTGTACTTGTGTGCGATTTAATTCCATGTGTAGTAAATTGGAAGGAATTTTCAAACATATTGGTCTAACGGCTATGACACAATTAAGCATGGAGTGACATGGCATTTTAATTCCAAAAAATTTAAAAAAATCATAAACACATGAAACCTTGGTTGATGTAATGTCATGCCACCAAGATGATGTGGTAAAAAAATTGGCCTGTTTGACGAAAGTTTGGACACACACCCCTCACAAACCGGAGCAACTCGCTAGAAGGTTCGTGGTTCCGAGAGGGAACAATGCATGTTTGGTGATGGACGGGAGATAGCTTCCTCTTACGGCCTTCAAATTTTTTCCTACGTTTAACGTGCACTAATACAATTGTCATGTGAAAAATGGAAATTTTCAGGGGTCATTTGACCTTTTAAAGACATTTAAGTGATTTTCTAACCATTTAATGACCGTAATTCAAATTTGAACTGCATCTACATGCAACGCCTAACCAAAACAGTTTGAAAAATCATATTTTTGTGTACTTGTGTGCGAGTTAAAAAATCATCAGATGATGTAAATATCTGGTGTTCAAAAAAGAAAATGTAAAGATCTAGCAAGACAACCGGCCCCCACACGATTGGCACTCTGTCTCGCGGCTCGAGGTTTGGTAGGTGATCGGCGAGGATCATTAATCAGACACGGTTCTGTATTGGAAACCGTCAGCTATTATGTTCACACACGGATTTGCTGCGGGAATTGTGTGTAATTCAAACTACAGTACTCATAAATTCCGGCGACCGGCATGTGTACTGTCCCCGTCGATCTAGATTCCGGCCGCCAATAAATACTACCTTGCTCACGTCGTCCCGCCTGCATTCTCATCTACATCCTCCCCTCGCTCGCCCTCTCTCTCTCTCTCTCAATCTCTGCCATGGCGCCGCCGGACTGGCCACGCGCCGACGAGGAGTCGCCGCCCCCCGAGGACGCTCACTCGATTAGCAGTGACGAGGACCCCTACGCGCCGCCTGACGAGGTTGTGCCGGAGCCCCCAACTTTGGATTGGTTTTGGGGCCAGTACAATCTTTGTCTGTGGAAGTCGCTGCCGCCGGCTGAGAAAGCCAGGCAAGTGGCGTTCAACTAGGAGATGGCGGAGGAGGAAGCCAAGTACCAGGCGGCCTGTGAAGCCCGTGATGCCGCCTGGAAAAAGGAGGCGGCGGAGCTTTGGGGGCGGGCGCGTTGATGTGCTGAGGAGGTGTACGAAGATGGGTACTTCGCGAGGAAGGTCATAGGCGTTGGGCGCCTCATCGCTGCGTGGAGGTGGGCCAATAAGCTCCAGCGTGCCACCGACGAGGAGCTTCGATGGGCGCCCAACGAAATGGGAAGATCGGCCGCGCGCGTCCGCGAGCAAGAGGCAGATCGGTACGTCAAGCGCTGCGAGGCGGAGGAGTAGGAGTACAGCCTCCGCACTGGGAAGACGCCACGCACCAGGGAGCTGCTGGCGAGGGGCTGCTGGAATACTGGCCCCAGGAGGGATTATTAGTTTTAGAATTGTTCGTTTTTCAATTTTATGCATTGTACCTAGTAGTTAAGTATGATCACGTATATGTGATGGTATTATATATATATATATGGTGGGTCTATTCTAACAACACCCCTTAAGACCTTATTCTACCATCAAAACATCTTATTCTACCAACACCAAACCCGAACGCCACCGCCCCTCCCCTCCCCACCTTCTACCGCGGGAGCGGCCTGGAGTGCCGCCGGCCCTCCCCTCCCTGCCTTCTACCGCGGGAGCGACCTAGAGCGCCGCCGCCCCTCCCCTCCCCACCCACCCTTCCCCCAGCCCCGCCGACCACCACCACCACTGCGGCGGCCTACTCCACCACCACCTGCCTCCCCACCTTCTTTATCCCTCACCTTGCCTTCCCCCACCCCAAAGGCCGGATCCCGCCTTGGTGGTTGCCGGACTCGCGCCAGATCCGTCGCTCCTCCTCAGTCCAACCCACACAAGCGGGCTCCAGGAGGGCCGGTCCCAGTGCAGGGCTTTCGATTTGACGCCAGCGAGGTTCCTCCGCGTGCTCCCCACGACCTCCTCCTGCCAGCGCGCCGCCGCACCACCTTCCTCCCACTCTGCGCCGCCTCGCCGCCTCCCTCCTCCCGCTCCGTGCCGCCTCCCTTCCCCGCTACCGCACCGCCTTCCTCCCCGCGCCGCTTCCCTCTCCGCGCCGCGCCCCACCGTCACACCGCTCCCTCCGGCGCGTGGTGACCGGGTGGGAGGACCGACAAGCGCCACCACTTCCCCTCCGCCCCTGTCTCCGCGGGCCTCCTGATGATCCCTCCCCGCACCTTGGTGGCGCCCCTGGAACCAACCCGGTCGTCCATGGCCCGGATCAAGGTGGAGCGGCGGCGAAGAATCTTTCCCAGCCTCTCCCCCACCTCCAAGATTTGCCGGCCCGGCCCCCCGCCGGCCAACGAGCCACATTCACCGTCCAAATCTGCGAGACAACCCCGGCCACCCCGACTTCCCTCTCCAGCTATCTCCTTCAGCACTGGCGCACAGGGTTTGTGGCCGCACTGTACCTCAATGGCCGCTGCACTGCACGTCGAGGGCAACTGCACTGCACACCCACACGCCGGGAGGTCAGGGGAGCTGGTAGTGGCTGAATTTGGATATGCAAAAAAGGGGAGCCGCTGAGCTCCTAGCAGCCGACAGTATGTCCTCCTTCGCCCACGGAGAGCATGACCGGCGACGGGCTCAGGATGACCCAGTGCAGCCCATTGGCTTGTTGTGTGTAGCTCTCCTACTGATGTTTGTGCAGCTCGCAGAGCGTTTGTTGCAGTCCACCTATGCATGCGGCGTGCAGTGCCCGCTAAAGGAGCAGGCAAACATGCCGCCGAAGGAGCAAGCAAATAGTACCGAAAAGCACGACCTCCTGGGTACACCGCGCCGCCCAACCAGTCCTCTCTTCCTTCCCCGTACCCACCTCCCTCCCCTTCTCCGATGAGGGCTAGTGTGAGCATCTTGTTGACTTTGTTGGTTAGTACAACCCATGCGTGCCTCAATTTTGGTCACCAAACGACTACTCTGCAATTCGACGCACGCTCAATTTCCCATTTGTGAAAGAAATTTTCAGTGCAGTTTTGCTATTCTCGATTCTTGTGTTTCAGGTCTTGCAGTTCCTCAGCGAGGAACATTGCAGTACTCTGGTGGAGGATGAGGGTAGCGGGGGCAGTGCGGGCATTCAGTTCAGCAGGATCCCAGTACTGGATTGCATTTTTGTCGATCGTTGTTCCTCCGCAGGCTCCTAGATGACGATGGAACACTCGGGTCAACAGGGACCCCCCGATTGATTTGGATTTCTCTTTGTAAAGGAGTCATCTATAAAGATTACATGTTCCTATTTGTGCACCGCAGTTGGGCTGCAGCCTTGCAGTCCATGCACCCGACATGTAAAGTCGTGTGGTTTTGCAGTTTGCCAGGTAGGTTCCTGCAACGCAGTTTGTTTTGGTTGTTGTCGATGCCATCCCCACTGCAGTACAGTGTGCTCATGATGGTTTTGTGTATATGTGTGTGTTTGGCGTGGTAGCCGGTCCGGGGGCTATGTTCATGTACAATGCAAAATAGCATGAAAATGAAGTGCACTGCTGTTGTATCCAAGTTTCAATTCCTCCTCAAAATAGATTGGACATGCAAAAAAATTGTGTCGAGACGTTCACTTTTGTCCACCGAGAGGTTCAGTTTTATTGTGTGGAGAGGTTCGCTTCACTATACCATGCACTTTTTTGACTTTTAGAGGTTCGCTCCGCTGTACTATGCATTTCTTTTCGTTTTAAACAATAACAAAAAGAATCACGTGCAATCCTCTGTGATGACATTGCAGTTCGTTTTCCCGCATGATGCAGCACACTAACATTGACAAATATGGTCCACTTAACCCTGTGAAGCAAGTTAGAAAAAGACAAAGAAAAATCATACGGTACACTTAGACTTGTGTCTCGGTCCATTTTTCGCTTGATGTGGTTCACTTGTGCCTGATGTGAAGCGCACTTCACTTCTTTGTCTGAGAAAAATTTACGCCCGACAAAACAAAAAGTGAAGTTCACTTGATTGTCCAATGCAGTGCAATTTTCAGTTTGAAACAGTGCGTTCTTCTGTCTGATGAAGTACACACGAAGATTTGGGTGTCGCTTTACGCCCGACAAAAGAAATCATGAAGTTCACTTGACTGTTCGATGTAGTGCGTTCTCCTGTCTGATGACGTACACACGAAGATTTGGGTGTGTCGCGAAAAGTAGAGTGTCTGCGTTTCGGTATTTTGTGTTGTGAAAAACAATGTGGTTCACTCGCCTTGTCCTAGTGGTTCACTTGCCTCGTCCTCGAAGTGCGGAAGAATTTCTAAAATTAAAAAGAAAACAAAAAATGTGTGTGGTTCATTTTGCAGTGTGTTTGGTCCTCGGATGCTGTTCACTTGCCCCCAACATGAAAATGCAAAAAAATTAGTGAAACAACAAGATGGTAATGCGGTTCACTTTGATATATGTCGCGGCTCACTTGCCCTTGTCTTTGCGGTCCAATCTAGTTCACAAAAGAAAGTTGAAAAAAGACAACAAAACCAAAACTCGTTTGGGAAAATTTATGTCCCACAAAAAAATCATGCAGTGTACTTATCGGTCTGATGAAGTGCAGCTTTTAGTCTGAAAGCAGTGCGGTTTTCTGTCTGATGCAGTACACACGACGATTTTGGGTCGCGGAAAAACAAAGTGTCCGCATTTCATTTAAAATCACAATTGCTCTTAAATCATAAGGAATCGGAGATAGTGTTCTACATGAAAAAGTTGCGTCTCGTTAATATCTATCCAACGGCCGCTGCCTCTCATCACCTGCCGCACGATTTTCAAAATTAACTAAAAACCGTTAGGAATCTCAAAAACATTTCAACATATGAAAGTTGTGCCTTGTCCATAGCTTTCCAACGGCATATCATACGCTTCATTTGGAGAAACAGTTCAAAAACTGGAGCGAAAACAGTCCCAAAAATTGGATTTTTTTTTGAAAAAACACAGTTCCGCAATTTACTAAATTTAAAACTGCTCTTAAACTGTAACGAATTATAGAAAATAATAGATATGAAAAAGATGCGCCTCGATGATATCTTTCCAACGGCGTATCATTTGCTTTATTCCGATGAGCGGTTTAGAAAAAATCACGAAAATACGCTTGCTGCCACTCGTCGTCCGCCGCACCATTTTTGAAACTGCTCTTAAACCGCGAGGAATCTCGAAAAGTGTTCAACATGGTGAAGTTGCGCCTAATTCATAGCTTTCCGCCGCACCATTTCAACATGGCGAAGTTCCGGTAAACGGTTAAAAAACTAGATCAAAAATAGTACTAGAAAAAACACTGCGTGCAGTTTTATCCGACACGAAGTTCACTAGTCTATGTATTGCAGTACCCTTCTACTGATAGTGCAGTGCTCTCGCGTTGAGCGTGCAGTGTGGAAGTGTTATCAGAATAACTATTCTGCTAATATTAGCAAAATAGACGGCTGTATATATATATGTATATGTATATATATATATATTCTATGATGATCTAATGAACAATTAATATATATATATATTATGAATTCCATTTTCTATCTGTTTTTGTATACTAATTTGAATCTAGCTGCTATCATCCACATATACAGAATGGAAAGCGTATATACACACATTGAAACAGAACATATAAGAATGAAAAACAGAGTACACACATTGAAACAGAGCAATACTATGATTGATGTGAATACAAAGCTATCCACGTCGAAACAACTTTTCAAAATAAAACGTGTCCATGAGACCATGACCAGCAGCCCTTGCCTAGGGTAGCTCTTGGCTCTGTCTGAACTCGTGCAGGCGTTCGTCCAAGCGGTCGACACGCTCGCGGTACATCTGGAGCGCGATCTCGAGCTCCAAGTGGCTATTTCATCGGAGATCACCAGCTCGAGGATGCGACGGCCATGTTCCTCTACTGCGCCCAGGTGGACACCTGGGCCAAGGAGGCGGTCGAGCCTACAGACCAGTGCGTTGGCATCCAGCGGGCCGCGGACAAGGCGAACGGCAGCACCCACGCGAACTACGCGGCGGGCGTCCGGTGCAAGTACGGCGTGGCCGGCATCTGGTGCAAGTACGGCGCTGAGGGCCTCCGCCCACTCCTGGCGAGGAATGGGGGTACTGACGGGACGTGTACCCAAGTGCGAAGCTGTGTCGACAGCAGGCAAGCGCCGAAGGATCGCTCATGTTGTGCGGCACGCCACGCCTCTCGCTCTGCGGCGCTCCAACGGTCTTGCCGTGCGGCGAGCCGCAGCCTATCAGCGTGGACGTGCCTAGCTTGCTCTGCGGCACGCCATCGATCATGTTGTGCGGCGAGCTGCAGCCTGTCGGCGCTGACATGCCTATCTTGATGCGCGGCGCTCAAGCACCATGCGCCAAAGGTCTGGTCAACCCTGGCGATGACGCGCATCACAGTGTCGTCCATCGCGTTGCCGGGGAGCGCCTCGACTTCGACGAGCCGTGGCGCCTGCTCGTTTTCCTCGTCGATGAGGTTGATGGCAGAGGCGGCGCTTTGGTGGGTTGGCATGCTTGGAAAAGGTGGATGTTCACAGGCTGCGCTTGTCGCCTCCATGCGTCGCGCGCCCCCTATACACAATATAGCAGGGTGGCAGGAAACAGGTGAGGAAATGGCGGGAAACGGTGGTGTGTTCATAAAACACCATCAATTAATGGAAACTTAGCATCGAGCTAGCACAAGAAGTAGGTGATGATCAGATGAACACGAACCACACTAGGGATCCCGTCGGTGATGAATTCATCAATCCCAAACGGTTGAATACTAGCAAGCATTTGCCCACAACACACACGGCCTATTCCATCACAAATAGGTCGGATGGATCAACTGTATGCCACGTATCGCACATTGTCAAAAAGTAGTGCGGTAGACCTTCTTTAACATGTGTTAAAAATAAACAAAATAAAAACAAGGACCTCGAGGTTAAATTAGCTGAGGGAATGGGGCATTTCGGTCATTTGACCGAAATGACCCATCCCATCACCTAATTTAACATCGACACAACTTCCCATCCAGTCACCCATCCGATGGCTGCTCCAGCCTGAGCACACTTAACTTGATAGTTTTCTTACATGAGCTACTGGTGGAACAGCTAGTCCTTGCTGATAGGAATGCCTCTTCGCACCCTTATGGCGTATCCGGATGACCGCCCGTCCCACAATGGCCAATAGATGTTGTGTAGACAAAGCATATCACATACGTCTTATTAGAAGCAATCGTCTGTGTTATTATCGGTCTTCGCACATATTTCTGACTACAGACCTATTTGCCACGTATCACACACATCTTGTTATATTGAACCATTTCTGTTCTCTTGCCTAATCACAAACAGTTCATCCGAGTGAACCGTATGCTGTACATCGCACACACCTTTGATCTGGCTGACCGTTTCTTTTGTGTTGCCTAATCACAAACAGTTCATCCGAGTGAACCGTATGTTGTGTATCGCACACGCCTCCATCTGGCTGCCCGTTTCTTTTGTTCGTCCTCATCGCAAACAGTTCATTGAACTGAACTGTATGCCCTTCATCGCACACGCAACTAAAACCTGAACCGTATTTTATGCATCCGTCATCGCAAACATTTTACACATTTCTGACGGTTTTCATACAGCATCGTTTGCGATTATGGCATCACACACAGTTTCTCGAAGGGTCTCTGATCGTAGTGTCGCGTTAGCAGCAACCTGCAGTAGTGACTCTAAATTCATGTTGATCCATTAGGGCTATTGTGGTTCAACGGAAAAACATAGCAATAGGAAAAAAATTCTATGGCACTCTACTATTCAATTATTCATGCATTTTGTTGAAAGGAATGGAGCAAAACATCCACCTGGTATCATTATTTTTTGATCCATCCACTGGTTGTTACCATTACTCTAGATTTCTGCATGCTCTCCTTACATAATCTCACTATATTTTTTGTATGCATGTCAGATATTGTACACAGTCATGCTGAACATGTAGAGAAAAATAGAAGAGTTTTGCGCGGCAATACAATGTCATGCAGACATCGGTCCATGGTGGGTTCAATGGCAAACTCTCCCCCCCCCCTCTCCAGATTGTAATCCAGAGGAAGATATCTATTTTGAGGCGGATTCAGACGCAGCTGACCACTCCTATTTACCCCGCAAGGTGTTTTCTCTAACTTGGCATGATGATGTTAGTCATATCATGCATATGTTGCCTTGTAGTGCCTACATTCGACATCATATATGTCATCTGCTTAGTTTAGACATGTTCTGTAATGCCACCTATTTAGTTTCAATATCATATATGGGAATTATGCAGTCTCGTGTCTTTTAGCCAGCCATAATATATGTGAAATGTGCAATGCCATCCCGTTTAACCAGGCATCATATATTTGAATGATATCTAGCCCATCCTTTTCTTCATAAAATTTCCATTTGTCGACAATGTTTGTACATTAAACTACTCTTCCTGTGAATCGGCCATTTGAGTGGGTGATTGAAAAATCTGGTGTGAAAACAAGGCCTTCAGAGCAGACAGTGCTACCTGTCGAAGCAGATCTCTTGCCGGGTCCCGATAGCTCCTCAGAGATGGATTCAGAGACAGATGACCAGTCCTATTCCCCCACCGAGGTGTATGCTCTAACTTGGCATGGTTCTACTTCTCATATCATGCATATGGTGTCTTGCATTGCATAGTTTAGACATCATATACACAATATTCAACACCATGTTCTTAGTTCAGACATCATATGCGAATGCCCTCCGCTTAGCATATAAATCACATATGTGAATTAAATCATGCGATCTTGGTTACTTAGATAACATGTATGTGAATTATGTCATGCGATCCTGTTTAGTTAGTCATCATATCTTTGAATTATGTTATGCTATGCTATCCAGTTTAGATAGACATCATATATGTGAAATTATGTCATGCGATTCGTTTTAGTTAAACAATATACATGTCAATTATTTAATGCCCTCTTTTTTCCACACTATCTATTGCATCTGTCTCTCATACAATGTATGTACATTCAACTATGTTTCCTGTTTATCAGCCATTTGAATTGGAGCGGGTGATGGCAGTATCTAGCGGAGTAAAAACACGGTCTTCAAATAAAACAGTGCCACCTCTTGGTGGAGATAGCACCCCGGTTGTACATGCACGAGAACCATCCCTACCACACATAACTCTCGCAGATTTTACCCCTACTGCGATGGACAGAGAAGTAGCTTCACCCAATCTAACCCCAAACCCAGCAGATAGTAACCCAGTTCCTGTTGGCACAGCACCATCTCCACCACAGAGCTCCCAAACAAGAGCAGTTAGCAAGGTAGCTCCAGTGCCCAAAGCGCTAGTACTACCACGGCGAACCCCAACTCCACCAGTTAGTACACCTATTCTTGTGGAAGAAGCACAACCAGCCATTCATAGTTTAGCATCTATCGCATTTGATGTTGTTAAATCCTATGTACGTATCTTCCCATCATGGAAATATTATACTGAAGATGAAGGAAAATGCCAGTTGCAGGTGTTTGTCCAGGAGTTATGTGTAAGTAATGTTATTCATGGCAATTACTTTGCTTTGTCCCATACATTCTACCTCCATGATGGTTATAATACAGCAAATTTTCCCATTTTTCTCTATAGAGAAGGACCGATTTGGAAACTCAGGATGAGGTAACATGTGCTAATACCTCTGCTATCTTCAAGAATGCTTGGTGGCAGTATCGGAATTACGTGAAGAAAACATACTTCACTGGCAAAGAAACTCATCAAATTCCCTTATGTTCTCCTGGGACACATTTACTGGACGATGACTGGGAACGCCTTGTTCTTTACTGGTCCCGAACCAAGAATGTCGTATGAGCTCATTTTATTTTAAGTACTATATGCTTGCGTCTTACTGTACTCTGTTCATGTAGAACAAGTGCTTAAACCTGAAGAACAACTGTTCTCATTTAAGATCCCATTGCTATCGTGCATACTGCTTTGCTCTTGTATCACTGTATTTAGTCATACAAACTTATTTTTAAATTGAACTATCCAATGGAAACTCCAATGGCACAACAGGTATGTTTACGCATGTTTCTTTAATAGGTTTGCTCTTATAAATAGCTCTGTTGATTTCAATTTCAATAGTGTACTCAGTTGACTTCTCATATCATGCACATTACTAGCATCATAACAGGGCCAATAGTGTTGTTGTACATGTAGACCCGTGGTATCCATCTGAAATCTTGTTGGGCCGTTTAGTTTCCCACGCTTTGTATTCTTTCAGTGCTGCTTTCTCTTGAACTGATATGATTTGAACCGTGTCTCTATTTTGATTTGGCAAGACAATGCAGTGACCATAGGACATAGATATATGTTTGTTTGATGCTTTTATAATGTACTACTTGGCAATAGAAGACTTGGTAGTTTAATCTTGTCCACCTTACTAATGAACTGGTTCACTGAAATAAGTTTCATATACTAGTACATGCTAAACCTATTATGTGTCTGCTTGTTTCTTCTTTTAGAATGCTGACAGAATATTGGGGAAGAGTGCCTTATTAAGCAATGATAAATGAAGTAATGCAGATAAGGTTCAGGATCGTGAGACATCCTTGTTGGTCTCCAACAAAGCTAATAAAACAGCTAAGGAAAACTATCTTGAAGATAGTGAGGCAACCCAAAGTCCTGTCTTGGTTTACTGTTCAAGTTACTGGCCACTACCGCTTGCACAAGCTATTCAAACTCACTGTCTGAATCAGTTCGGTTTCTTGAGTCTCAACTACAAGCTGAAAGACATCGATCAGCTGTGCTGCGACAAGAAGTGGAAGAACTGCGGAAGTCCCTGGAGCATTCATATGCATACTTTCCAGTGCAACAGCAAGCGTTGGAGGATTTTAGCGCCAAACAGGACAAAGCTAATAAGCTTGCTAAGCTTATTGCCAGCATGGCGGATACCCAGGATAACGTTTCTTGAGCTCTTCTGAAGTTGTTTCAGTTATGGACTTTTTTTGCTTCCGCGCTTATTTGCACTGGTGGCCAATTTTGATGGCTAGTGTATGTAATATGCTGCTTTGTTCCCTATATTTGCACTGGTGGCGAACTTTGATGCCCAGTGGATGTAATATGTGTAATAGCTGTAATAGGCTAGCGTTAGTTGCTTGCTTATTTATTTCCTTATTGTCTTGTTTAGTTGTTTGCTTGTAGTCACTGCAGTTCTTTTTTCGCGTTTTTCTAGTGGCCACAATAACCTATTTTTGGTAACTAGGCCACAATAATCATGGCAACACATGGACTGTTGTAACCATGGGCCTCCTGCGGGCCGTAGGATCCGTGGGCCTTCTATGGGTCGTAGGATCCATGGGCCTTTTACAGGCCGTAGGATCTATGGACTTTCTACGGGCCGTATGATCCATGGGCCTTCTACGGGCCGTAGGATCCATTGGTCTTCTACGGGCCGTAGGATCCATGGGCCTTCTACGGGGCGTATTTCTCCAAACATGGGTCGTACTATTCATGGACCATAACGGGTCGTTAATAGGCCGTATTTGATAAGCAATGAAAACAGCCCAATAGGTTAATGGGCCACAAACGGGCCGAATGTAAGCACGGGCTGTATTTGGCCCACAAACGGAACAGGCCAGTAACGGACCGTATCTAACCGAGTTCTAGAAATGAGCCCAAGAAATGGGCCCTTAGAAGGCCGAAAGTTAACACAGGCTGGAAACGGCCGACGGAATAATGGGTCGTTAATGGGTATAAAGTGATACACTATTCATTATGGGCCAGTTTCATCTCGAGCCTTTAATGGGCCGAGAGTTACAAAGGGCCTCATATGGGCTGAAAGACATCATGGGCCATACATGGGCCGGAAGTTACAACGGGCTGGAATCATATTGGACGGCCCAGATGAAGCTACTGGGCTTAATCCCGATAGGCCGTAATGGGCCGGTAGTTAGCGGGCCGTAAATGGGCTATATACGAACAGGCCGTTAACAGGATTTCCGTGGGCCGGCCCATTACCTTTTGACCAAGTCAAACGGGCCGGCCTTTTCATCGGAATGGGCATCTGTTGGGCCGTGCCACATGTTGACATATCATAGGCGCCTCCTGTCCAATGAGTGGATGACATCTGTCCCAACGGTGAGCCAACACGTGTTTCCTCTGGCCAATGAGAATTTTGCACGTGGAAAATCCCCATTGGCCCGGGCTGTTAACGGGTTATCGGATCCAAAACCGGACTCGATAGCTTAACGGCGACCTGTTACGATGGATGCCACGTGTCGGTCACCCTTGACGAAAGCACTTCTATGACGCGCGATTTATCGTCATGGAAGTGGACACTTCCGTGATGATAATTTTGGTAATGTCATGGAACACTTCTATGACAGCACAGGTATGACTATCTTGATTCTGTCATAAATTTCTCATGGATGTACATGCATGACAGAAAACGTGACCTACTATGACAAACATGTATCATCACGGAAGTGTATTTTTTTGTAGTGTTGCCTGTGTTACAAGGTGTGAAGTTGAGTCAGACTCAATGCCCGACCACTGCAGAAGATAGAGAGAAAATGAAAGTCAATCCCTATGCTTCAGCCATAGGTTCTATCATGTATGCAATGCTGTGTACCAGACCTGATGTGTGCCTTGCTTTTAGTTTAGTAGGGAGGTACCAAAGTAATCCAGGAGTGGATCACTAGACAGCGGTCAAGAACATCTTGAAATACCTGAAAAGGACTAAGGATATGTTTCTCATTTATGGAGGTGACAAAGAGCTCGTCGTAAATGGTTACGTCGATGCAAGCTTTGACACTGATCCGGATGACTCTAAGTCACCAACCGGATACGTATTTATATTGAACGGTGGAGCTGTCGGTTGGTGTAGTTCTAAGCAATGCGTCGTGGCGGGATCTACATGTGAAGCGGAGTACATAGCTGCTTCGGAAGAAGCAAATGAAGGAGTCTGGATGAAGGAGTTCATATCCGATCTAGGTGTCATACCTAGTGCATCGGGTCCAATGAAAATCTTTTGTGACAATACTGGTGCAGTTGCCCTGGCAAAGGAATGAAGATTTCACAAGAGAACCAAGCACATCAAGAGACGCTTCAATTCCATCTGCGATAAAGTCAAGGAGGGAGACATAGAGATTTGCAAGATACATACGGATCTGAATGTTGCAGACCCGTTGACTAAGCCTCTCTCATGAGCAAAACATGATCAGCACCAAGACTCCATGGGTGTTAGAATACTTACTGTGTAATCTAGATTATTGACTCTAGTGCAAGCGGGAGACTGAAGGAAATATGCCCTAGAGGCAATAATAAAGTTGTTATTTATATTTCCTTATATCATGATAAATGTTTACTATTCATGCTAGAATTGTATTAATCGGAAACTTAGTACATGTGTGAATACATAGACAAACAGAGTGTCACTAGTATGCTTCTACTTGACTAGCTCGTTGATAAAAGATGGTTAAGTTTCCTAGCCATAGACATGAGTTGTCATTTGATTAACGGGATCACATCATTAGAGAATGATGTGATTGACAAGACCCATCCGTTAGCTTAGCACGATGATCGTTTAGTTTGTTGCTATTGCTTTCTTCATGACTTATACATGTTCCTATGACTATGAGATTATGCAACTCCCAAATACTAGAGGAACACTTAGTGTGCTATCAAACGTCACAACGTAACTGGGTGATTATAAAGATGCTCTACATGTGTCTCCGATGGTGTTTGTTCAGTTGGCATTGATCGAGATTAGGATTTGTCACTCCGATTGTCGGAGAGGTATCTCTGGGCCCTCTCGGTAATGCACGTCACTATAAGCCTTGCAAGCAATGTGACTAATGAGTTAGTTACGGGATGATGCATTATGGAATGAGTAAAGAGACTTGCCGGTAACGAGATTGAACTAGGTATTGAGATACCGACGATCGAATCTCGGGCAAGTAACATACCGATGACAAAGGGAACAACGTATGTTGTTATGCGGTTTGACCAATAAAGATCTTCGTAGAATATGTGGGAGCCAATATGAACATCCAAGTTCCGCTATTGGTTATTGACCGGAGATGAGTCTCGGTCATGTTTCAATACTTCTCGAACCCGTAGGGTCCGCACGCTTAACGTTCGATGATGATCGGTATTATGAGTTTATGTGTTTTTGATGTACCGAAGGTTGTCCGGAGTCCCGGATATGATCTTGGACATGACGAGGAGTCTCGAAATGGTTGAGACATAAAGATCGATATATTCGAAGGCTATGTTTGGACACCGGAATGGTTCCGGATGAGTTCGAGCATTTTCCGGAGTACTGGGAGGTTACCAGAACCCCCCGGGGAGTCAATGGGCCTTGTTGGGCCTTAGTGGAAGAGAGGAGGAGGCGGCCAGGTGGAGGGCGCCCCCCCCCCCCCCAGCCCAATCCGAATTGGGTTGCCCCCCCCCATTTCCTTCCTCTCTCTCCCTCTTCCTTCTCCTACTCCAACTAGGGAAGGCGGGAAACCTACTCCTACTAGGAGTAGGACTCCCCCCCTTGGCGCGCCATAGAGAGGGCCGGCCCTCCCCTCCTCCACTCCTTTATATACGGGGGAGGGGGCACCCCATAGACACACAAGTTGACAGTTGTCTTAGCCGTGTGTCGTGCCCCCCTCCACAGATATCCACCTCGGTCATATCGTTGTAGTGCTTAGGTGAAGCCCTGCGTCGGTAACTTCATCATCACTGTCATCACATTGTCATGCTGACGAAACTCTCCCTCGGCCTCAGTTGGATCAAGAGTGCGAGGGACGTCACCGAGCTGAACGTGTGCAGATCGCGGAGGTGCCGTGCGTTCGGTACTTGATCGGTTGGATCACAAAGACGTTCGACTACATCAACCGCGTTACTTAACGCTTCCGCTTTCGGTCTACGAGGGTACGTGGATACACTCTCCCGCTCGTTGCTATGCATCACATAGATAGATCTTGCGTGATTGTAGGTAAATTTTTTGAAATACTGCGTTCCCCAACACACCAACCCCTTTTTGTGGCACCTTCTTGAAGAAGTTGTTCTTGTTGGGGAAGGAATTGGCCTTGTCTTTGCGAATGAGCTTTTCCACCATTGTCTTCCCTTTTCTGGTAGGGGCAATCCACCACGAAGTGACTCACACTGCCACAATTGTAGCAAGTTCTCACCCGTTGCTTGCCATTGGAGCCACTTGAGTTATTCTTGGAGAAGTTGGGCCTTGGTTTCTCTTGTTGCCCCAAAATTACCTTGACGCGAGAGCCATGTGCTCGTGGTGAGAATATTTGGTGTATTCGGGGCAACCCTCCTCCTCCTCTTCTTCTTCTGGAATGGACTTGTCCTTCAAGGCAAGGTTGGGCTTCTTTGACTGTCAAGAACACACGTAAGGGCATTGTTGGTGGTCTTGTTCAAGATATTCATAGCAACAAATTCATCCAACACATCACTTGAGGACAAGGTGTGGAAGTACGGTCTTTGACACATCATGGAGGACATGACCTTGTTGTAGGGCATGATGGCCTTGAGGAACTTGTGCTTGATCCAATTGTCATCCGCATCCTTGCTCCCATGATCTCGGAGTGAGCCCGCGAGAGTAGTCAATCTCTGGCAGAGCTCGTGATGGTCTTCATCTTCAACCATTGCAAACTCATTGGCCTCATAAAGTACCACTTCAAAGTTGGAGCTTGAATCCTAGAGCTTCCCTTGTACAAAGAAACAATATGTTCCCATGCATCTTTAGCAAGAGTGAATGGGCGCAAGTGTGCAGGCTCTTCGGGAGGCATAGCATATTGAAGAATGAATAAAGCAGAGTGGTTGAATTGATTGTCCGCTTCTTCTATTGGAGTGAGGTTGGTTGGATCATGCAGGTAAAAGCCTTGCTCGATGATTCTCAAAAGATGTGTTGAGTTGTGATTCAAATGAGACTTGATACAAAAACCCCAATTAGGAAAATCATTTAACAAAAGCTTAGGAGGACCAAGGTGCTTGATATGTGGTCAGGGGACCAGTCCTCCATAGACAGGGGGAGGGGCAACCGCGGCATGGATGCCCAACCCATTCTTTCCTTGAGGCAAAGTAGCCTTAGTGCTATTAGCCCCCTCCTTACCAGAGTTGGCATCCGACTTCGAGGAAGTGGGTTTATCCATTTGCAACGGATCAGTTGAAAGTTTGAGACCATGAAGGAATTCTTTAAACAAGGATTTGACCTCGGTCATCATAGATGATTTAAGTGAAGCAATAGCTTCATTTAAATCCTCTTGTGTGACCGTGGCCACCACCACGGCCGCGGGTAACTCATCCGCTCATGGCCTGTCTTAACCATACTCTTTAGGCGGTAAAGCCCTTAAAAAGAGACAAGGATCTGATACCAATTGAAAGGATCGATATGGTTAACTAGAGGGGGGTCAATAGGCAACTACCAATTTTTAGCTCTTTTTAATAGATTCGGGTTAGCAAAAAATTGGTTGTCTAGATATGCAACTAGGTGGAAAACCTATATGATGAGATCAACAACACCAACACAAGCAAGCACAAGATACAATACAATATACACTTGCACAAACTAAAGGTAAGAAATAACCACAAGTGGAGTCGGTGAAGACGAGGATGTGTTACCGAAGTTCCTTCCCTTTAGGAGGAAGTACGTCTCTGTTGGAGCTGTGTGGAGGCACAATGCTCCTCCAAGAAGCCACTAGGGCTACCATATTCCCCTCACGCCCTCGCACAATGAAAGATGTCGTGATTCCACTTGTGGTGCTCTTGAAGGCGGCAACCGGACCTTTGCGAACAAGGTTGGGACTCTCTCCACAACTTAATTGGAGGCTCCCACCCATGGAGCTTCACCACAATGGATTGTGGCTCAGCAGTGACCTCTTTCGTCTAGGGTGCCCAAACACCCAAGAGTAACAAGTTGATGATGATGTAGAAGCCGGGGAATGAACACGGTTTGGTGGAAGTGTAGATCGGGTGAACCTCCCCCTATCCCCAAAGTATTGTGGAGTTTGGGTGGTTAGGGACGGAGATCTCAAGCTTCTGTGATTTGGGAATGGAGGAGAAAAGCATGGGCAAGGTTTAGGGTTAGGAGGAAGAAGAAGGGGGGGTACCCCATGAAAAATGTGGTCGTTACACAGCCGCCCCCCCGGGCACCCGGACTAAAGGGGTCCGGGCACCCGGACTCACTAGAGAAAAATCACTACAAAAGAGAAGAGGACCGGGCACCCGGGGCGGCTGAAGCAAGGAGGTGAAGGGTAATGCAGCAGAAAACAAAAAATTTCCGACCTACGCACCAGCCCAGGACCACTATGGAGACTGCATACATGGTTTGATCTTTTTCGTTACCGACTCGTAGCGCAGCGGGAAGTAGAGTCGATGACGATCGGCGGTGCAGATCCCCGCAGCTAGGATTTACAACCTCCCAACCGCGAGGATGTATACCCTCATCAGCTCCTCAGACAACCCTCCGGGAGGCGGTCGAACAGCCCCCCCGGACAGTGTCGCGGACAGCCCTTCGGGAGGACCTTCGAAACTCGAACGGTCACTCGGACAACCCTTCGGGAGGACCTTCGAAACTTGGACGGTCACACGGACAGCCCTTCAGGAGGCACTCACGAACTAAGACCGACTACGATCTCTCTACAGAGTTGCACACAAACGGTGTCATCTATCCGGCAGGGCTTCGCTGTCCAGAACTAGTTGCTGCCGGAAACCAGACAGCCTTACGGCTCTACGAAACTCTTTTCGTGGGAGGGAGAGAAGAAGCCAGATAATGCATGGCATGTGTATGAGAGCAAAGGATGAGTGTGGAGGGCTTCCCCTCCACCTCTATTTATAGGAAATCCCAAGGGGGTAGGGTAGTTTCACAAAAAACCCAAAATGCACATGAATGAAGTCCTTCCACAAGGACCTAGGAGTGAAACCAATGAACAAGAGGGTCCCTAAGGGGGGATAACCCATGTGGCCGGCCACACCCCCATGAGGGGCCCAAAAAATGACTCCTATCCATCCATGTCATCCCCAAGATCTTTTGGAGCAAAGCCCCAAAAGGTGGCTTTCCATAAAGTAACCATAAAGCTGATTTTCACTATTCATGACAACATTTTTCAGCGTCTGATCGAACTGAAAATATTTATGTGGGCTAAGAACATTTCCAGTACCCACTAAAATGATTTTCAACGCGTTCCGAAACAATTCCGGTTTTAGTGATTTTCATCTGCGAAACGCATCTGAAGTGGCTCCGGCAGCTCCGGAACATTTCCGGTTTTTATCTCAGAAAATTCCAAAAAGCTTCCAGAATGATTCTGGCATCCTCCAAGAATTATCAGGCATGTGCCGAAACCAATTTGACTTAATGGTGTATCCCGAAACAACTTTTCGGTATCATCGAAACTTATCCGATGACCTCTCTCTGCGGTACGATTCCGCTGTCCGAAACTTTTCGGTGTCCGAAACTTTTTCGGTGATTTTCTCTCAGTCCCTGTCTAGTATTCAGCAGATAGATGACCCTTAAGCGTGTGACCCTATAGGTTCGGTGAAGTATAGACATGACCCGGAACCCCTTCCGATCAATGATCAACATCGGAGCCGTGGACACCCATATTGACCCCTATACCCACACGAATAAATATTCGAGTGAACCTCCAGTTGCCGTGTGCTATTCCTGTTGCTTCGTGATATGTTACAAATACCCGAGGTGAGACATGTTGGCATTCCCGTGGATCAACAACTTGTCCACTATGCTAGTTACCTCGTTACCGGTTTTGTTCTCTTTTCTCGTTTGGTGTTCCGGCATCCCCGTGATCAATTCACAAAGTGTCTGGCCAAACGATGATGGACACCGTAACACCGAGAGGGCCCGAGTATATCTCTCCATCGTCGGAGGAGCAAATCCCAATCTCGAGCTATCAAGTCACTTAACATACTTTCCCATGAACCCGTAAGCCGCCGTAATAGCCATCCAGTTACGGATGACGTTTAACAAACCCCAAAGTTCATGAAGCAAGCATGAAGAAACTCGATACTCTCATGGTCTAAGAAAATATGCAAACATTAACTATGTCTGTGTTATAAACCATTAACTTGTGACGAATGTATCTCATAGCATAACATCAATTCGGGTCGATTCAACACAAATGTCCTTCCTGACATTGTGCCCTCAAAATTGCTTGGCATAGACATGCCCATGATTGGGAAAACATAATCATCATGCAACACTTGAGCTAGTCTTAGAGGCACGACTAGGAATACATTTTACCGTTTATTATTCCACACGTGCTTATGGGTTCTCCCCAGAGCCTTTATGGATATACGGGCTCGGGAACTACAGCAGTTATAGCATGGAACATAAACATAATTATGAACAGGGAGATAATCAATAACATTTATTATTGCCTCTAGGGCATATCTCCTACAGACTCCCACTTGCACTAGAGACAATAATCTAGCTTATGCTAATGCACTTCACACCTGTGGCACACCGGTGTAAATATGCTTCGCTTGTGGTATAGCCTGATGTCCAACGGATCTGACGACTTCAGTTCCGTGTGTATCTTTGCATGTCCTCGTGTTTTCACGTTTTCACAAAATTCATATTTTGTGTGGACTTGGCTTTGTATGTATGTGAATCACAGGTCGAACCTGGATTCCTCAGACTGAGTTATGGAGCAACTACCTGCAGTAGTGTCCCATTGTCAAAAGCCATCTTGGAACTATACTAAGTTCATGAATGAACTATATGATTCAACATCTTCTTTGTCGCTTCTAAAGCGTCAACATACTTAGCCTTGTTATAGAATTCGCCACAGTAACTAGTTTGAACAAATTCCAACTAACTGTGCCACCACATTGTGTGTTACACAAAACCCTTAATTTAAATCAAAATCGCATGGAGAAAAGATGAAGACTGTATCGATGTAACATTTTGCAACGAACTCTTCATGATCTCTGCTTGCGAGAAAACCATGTCATCAGTACTTACTCTAGTACTATGTGACATCTTTCACTGTTGTCCCATGATTAGTAATTTGATCACTTTGGTATCCATACTCGCAACACCTTGGGAGTATCGGACATATCTGGTTGTTTTACATACCATGGAATACATGATTAATCCAAACACAAAAGTGTGTGGAATTGCATCATGTATTTTACTCATCAGTGTTTTGGGACACCGAGTCTTGCAAAAACTCTTTCCATGTGACTTTGGCAAGAATCACTCCTTGGCGTTTTAAATGCTAAAAGGTTTTAGCATCTTGTCAATATGTATTCATTGCTTAGCCCCATTAGGTAAATCTATCTCCATAGATCATCATGCCTAATATTGAGGCTATTTAGCCTAAGCACTTCATCGAAAAACTATTTTCAAATGAAGTCCTAATTCGTGTCAAGAAATTTATTTCCAATTACCAATGTGCCAAGCACATAAGGTTTTTAGAAATATTATTACGCTCCCACTTACTTTCTTGAATTACAAGCATCTTCGTTACCCATTGATGAAGTCAAAACCCCTTTGACCATTTCATCAAAACACGAAGATTCCAACTCCATTTTGCTCTCTTCTGTCCATTGCTGGAACTCTGAAGTTTGCATACCTACTAGCATCCTCTGGATCGACAAATTACTTTGGACTGTATCATATACAAGTCCTAGCTTTCATTTCCATCAGATGGAAATCCTTTTATCATCCATGTTTCATATATCATGATTGAAATATGTATTAATTGCTAGTTCAACCCGAACCGACTTTAAGCATCGCTACGATGAAAACAACCTCATCGTAGTCAACTCTTGAACTTGTTATTTCAACAAGTCGAGCTTTATGGATAAAACATTTTTATCCATATCAGTTTTAAGTTCCATAAATATTCGTTAGACTCTTAAGTCTTCCGAAAGGTGTATCAAGGTTTAAATCTTGAATCACTTATATGGAAACTAACTCGGGTTGTATTGGCATTTAGCCAATTCTGGAGTCAGGGCCCATCAACGCTTCCTTGTGTATCGTAGGTATAATGTTGTCTAACAACAATATCTCGTTTGCGCACCTAAGAGGTTTGCACGAGCCTTCCCTACGTGGTTCAGCTGCAAGTTCGACCGAAGTTCATACATTTTATTGTAGAGACTTCCGTATCAGTCGCAGTAGGAAACTCTGGAATTACTTCCAAGGTCTCTTTCCTTTGATCTGATGACGTAGATACGGTTTATCTCGTCGAGTTGCACTATTCTCCCACTCACCTTTTGAAAGAACCATTCTCTTTAAAAGCACACCGTTTCGCGGCAAAACTATTTGCCTCGGTATAGTGAGGGAGGAATACCCAACATTTTGGTATAACCTACAAAGTAGCACTTGTCTGATTTGGAATAGGTTTGTAACCTTTTACACAAGCCCCATATTCCAAATGTTAAGAAAAGATATAACATGGTTGGGCGTACCATACCATGGCTTCATTTCAACAGACCCGATGTAGCTCTTTTCAGTGTAAAAGCCGCAGTCTCTAAAGCATCACTTTAAAAGGGATAATGGCAAATTTATTTATGTCATCTTTGACCTTACCATGTCATAAATGGTTTGATTACATCTCCACGGACTTTCCACTTGCAGTGGTGTTCCGGGAGGTGCAAGTTATGAAACCCCTTTCACAACTCATCAGACATTCGCTAAACATGTAACTCAAATATTCCTTTGTACAATCAAATTGCAGAAACATAATTTTCTTGTTACAATAACTTCTACTTCATTTTTGAGAACCTTTCAAATGATTTCAAAAGATCCAGACTTACGTCTCATCAAATAAATATCCATATATCTACTTGAGTCATTTCTGAAGATAAATAAATCCACCACTAACAACACTTATCGGACTACACACATCAAATGTATGATCACTAATAAGTTTGTTGTTCGTTCCTTATGGCCTGTGAACGGTATTTTAGTCACTTCACTTTTCAGAGGAAAGTTGCAAGTGTCAGATGATTCAAAATCAAAAGGACTTCAAAATCCATCATAATGGAATTTTCCATACGGGTTCTCCAATGTGACCAAATGTAGTGCCACACTTGTGTGGTATTCTTTTAGTCTTGCGACATTTAGCGTCAGTGTTATGGATGTATCATATTACCATCAATATTCATAACATACGTCCCATCAATGATGGAAGTATGGCCCTTATGTTATTCATAATACTTAACAATAATTGTTGTTTTTATGAACAACTCTTTTGCAACAAACATTGTGCAATGGGCTAGAGTGTATGAAACTCTAAAATGAATTATGAAAGTAAATCCAGAGGTATTGTATTATTATCAATATTCATAACATATATCTCATTCATAATGAAAGTATGGCCCTTGTGTTATTCATAACATCGAACATAAAAAGTTCTCTTATGAACAACCTTCTTGCAAGATACCTTATGCAATGGGATAGAGTTTGTAAAACTCTAAATGAATTATCAAAATAAATACAGACGGCAATACACCGATGGAAGGTATAGTAACATCTACTATGTTCCCTGTGTATACCTTAACCTCATTTCTAGCTAGTCTTTCAGGCCATAGTAGTTCTTACATCGAGTTGCAACAGAATGCAATCGAGCGGGAATTTTTGTGATGAACTCACAATACCCAAGAATTAGTGATTAACATGTTTAACCATAATTCGCAAGAACTATATCTTTGACCAGCCTTCTATACATCAAAAACTTGTATGACATTCATACATGAGCTGGATATTCCAGTCTTCTTTCCTTTTGCCTTTATACTTCTAACAGTTTAACTTTTAGTATTTCTCCTACTCTCAGAAGAAGCACCCAACTTAAGAGTGGCATAGCCCTGGACTTCCTAGGCGTGTAAGTCATACTAACACCCTTTGGACACTTCCTTTCTCTTTAAGTTGTTGTTTTATTCACCTTTCATTATATGACAGGCGTTCTTCTGGATCCCTTTCCCAACAGTCAAATGCATAGTAAACACTTTTACTAATACTTGAAAACAAACATTGATTTGTTTGTATCTTAAAACAATTTTCAGTTCCATGAATATCATATAACTATCCCAACTTTCGAAGTTTGGGTTTCATGGGAGCAAACATATTCCACTTGACCGTAACAGAATTCTAGCTTTTGGATCGAAGGACGAGAGTCACATGATCCATAGCATTAGCGGGAGGATACGGAAAGCATGCGATAGGACAAAGTCCTTCTCGGCACTTTTGAGGACAATCCTCATATTACGTTACCAATCGTAAAGTTTTAACCAGATATTTAACAGCTATTCAATTTTAATAGGGAAGGTGGAAATGCAAGCCATTATTCTACAACTATTATGCAAACCACACTTAGACAGTGTTCAAAATTAATTGCATTGAGAATTAAACATGTTAATTCAACAGTGCGCTCCCACTCAAATCAATATCTCTCAAAATTGATTGTGAGTGATACAAGAACCACATTTCAATTGTTCGCCATTGGTGTAACACCAGTGATGACGAAAAATCTCAACCGGTAGGCCAACTTGCCAATCACATCTCTATGTGACTCTTGTTCATCTTTCGATGCGTGTGTTCCGAGCTCATGACGGTCATGCCTGAACGTCAAGACAACCAAGTGATCTCGCTGCGAGGTCTCAACTCACCCGCCTCACACTTCTCTAATCGTTCGTACCCGTGTGACACGGCGCACCCCGAAAAGATAGGTGCCGTGACGGTGCTACACTTGGGAGAACACTAACTACTTGGTATTTTTGTGAGAGATCACCCTAATAAAAAGCGACTACCGCGCAATCAAGAAGGGTGCATCATAAGGGATAAACATCTCAGGCAATTCATAATAGCATGATATGGTATAGCCCTTTCTGACGGAGAAGTATTTCATTTCTTCGTCTTCGGCATTCGTGTTGGTGTTCACCTTCGCGAAGATTGCCACCACCTTGTCGATGCACCAGATAATATTGCTATCTCCATAGCATATAAAATTAATGCATTGCTTAAGGTTGACACGCAGGTCATTAAAGTGCAATCATATGGCTCCAGCCATCATGCCGAATCATGACACGCAGGTCATGTTAATCAAATTACATCATATAGTCATCTCATACATAATCGAATTAGTATGAGCACTGCTATACCACATCACATGCACATCCTGCAAAACCAAGTTAGACGCCTCTAATCGGTTTATGCAAAATTTATTTTACGTGGCTTCTAAGGTTTTGACTTAAACCGCACTGACCAACGTTCATCATCAAGTATGATAGTTCATGTCGCTAGATTAACTTTGCAGGGTGTATGAAGCACGAGACAATAAATCTCGAACCCCATATTAAACTTCGTCATACGCATGACCCCCGTGCAGATCATATCTGCATTGCCCTGTCGTCTGCGAATTTCATCTTTCTTTTGACTATGGCAGAACCCAAAGAACTGATAGCACTTCCATGATCAATCAGGATCACGGATTGCCAGAACTTTGTCAAATTCCACCATGCTGTCTCGAGATTGAGCAAACGCAAATTCTAGGGAAGCAACAAGAACATCGGGTAACAGATTTCATCTGTCACCCGCATAAATAATTTTCAGCAATAGATCTCATCTACTACCTAATTATATTATGCAATACCCATACATCTCTATGTATTCTAGATCGCAACCTGCATCTACGCATAGCACGGCTCATGATGCCACTGAAGGGTAACGCAGCAGAAAACAAAAAAATTCCGACCTACGCACCAGCCCAGGACCACTATGGAGACTGCATACATGGTTTGATCTTTTTCGTTACCGACTCGTAGCGCAGCGGGAAGTAGAGTCGATGACGATCGGCGGTGCAGATCCCCGCAGCTAGGATTTACAACCTCCCAACTGCGAGGATGTATACCCTCATCAGCTCCTCAGACAACCCTCCGGGAGGCGGTCGAACAGCCCCCCCGGACAGTGTCGCGGACAGCCCTTCGGGAGGACCTTCGAAACTCGAACGGTCACTCGGACAACCCTTCGGGAGGACCTTCGAAACTTGGACGGTCACACGGACAACCCTTCAGGAGGCACTCACGAACTAAGACCGACTACGATCTCTCTACAGAGTTGCACACAAACGGTGTCATCTATCCGGCAGGGCTTCGCTGTCCAGAACTAGTTCCTGCCGGAAACCAGACAGCCTTACGGCTCTACGAAACTCTTTTCGTGGGAGGGAGAGAAGAAGCCAGATAATGCATGGCATGTGTATGAGAGCAAAGGATGAGTGTGGAGGGCTGCCCCTCCACCTCTATTTATAGGAAATCCCAAGGGGGTAGGGTAGTTTCACAAAAAACCCAAAATGCACATGAATGAAGTCCTTCCACAAGGACCTAGGAGTGAAACCAATGAACAAGAGGGTCCCTAAGGGGGGATAACCCATGTGGCCGGCCACACCCCCATGAGGGGCCCAAAAAATGACTCCTATCCATCCATGTCATCCCCAAGATCTTTTGGAGCAAAGCCCCAAAAGGTGGCTTTCCATAAAGTAACCATAAAGCTGATTTTCACTATTCATGACAACATTTTTCAGCGTCTGATCGAACTGAAAATATTTATGTGGGCTAAGAACATTTCCAGTACCCACTAAAATGATTTTCAACGCGTTCCGAAACAATTCCGGTTTTAGTGATTTTCATCTGCGAAACGCATCTGAAGTGGCTCCGGCAGCTCCGGAACATTTCCGGTTTTTATCTCAGAAAATTCCAAAAAGCTTCCAGAATGATTCTGGCATTCTCCAAGAATTATCAGGCATGTGCCAAAACCAATTTGACTTAATGGTGTATCCCGAAACAACTTTTCGGTATCATCGAAACTTATTCGATGACCTCTCTCTGCGGTACGATTCCACTGTCCGAAACTTTTCGGTGTCCGAAACTTTTTCGGTGATTTTCTCTCAGTCCCTGTCTAGTATTCAGCAGATAGATGACCCTTAAGCGTGTGACCCTATAGGTTCGGTGAAGTATAGACATGACCCGGAACCCCTTCCGATCAATGATCAACATCGGAGCCGTGGACACCCATATTGACCCCTATACCCACACGAATAAATATTCGAGTGAACCTCCAATTGCCGTGTGCTATTCCTGTTGCTTCGCGATATGTTAAAAATACCTGAGGTGAGACATGTTGGCATTCCCGTGGATCAACAACTTGTCCACTATGCTAGTTACCTCGTTACCGGTTTTGTTCTCTTTTCTCGTTTCGTGTTCCGGCATCCCCGTGATCAATTCACAAAGTGTCTGGCCAGACGATGATGGACACCGTAACACCGAGAGGGCCCGAGTATATCTCTCCATCGTCGGAGGAGCAAATCCCAATCTCGAGCTATCAAGTCACTTAACATACTTTCCCATGAACCCGTAAGCCGCCGTAATAGCCATCCAGTTACGGATGACGTTTAACAAACCCCAAAGTTCATGAAGCAAGCATGAAGAAACTCGATACTCTCATGGTCTAAGGAATTATGCAAACATTAACTATGTCTGTGTTATAAACCATTAACTTGTGACGAATGTATCTCATAGCATAACATCAATTCGGGTCGATTCAACACAAATGTCCTTCCTGACATTGTGCCCTCAAAATTGCTTGGCATAGACATGCCCATGATTGGGAAAACATAATCATCATGCAACACTTGAGCTAGTCTTAGAGGCATGACTAGGAATACATTTTACCGTTTATCATTCCACACGTGCATATGGGTTCTCCCCAGAGCCTTTATGGATATACGGGCTCGGGAACCACAACAGTTATAGCATGGAACATAAACATAATTATGAACAGGGAGATAATCAATAACATTTATTATTGCCTCTAGGGCATATCTCCTACAGGAGGTCGGGCACCCGGGGTGGCCACGCACAGGAAAGACCGGGCACCCAGGGGTGGCCGAGCTAAAGTGAAAACTTGTGGGTGCCTCCGGGCACCCAGACAAAAAGAGGTCCATGCACCCGGACTCCTAAGAGAAGGAAAATTCTCGGTTAGATTCTCTTCAAACGAGGCCCAACACGAAAAGGAAGAAAAGTGTATGGAAAAGTTTTGAGTTCCCAAACTCCGAAATCATAGCAACCACTCTTAATAGTACGGATGTTCCTAGGACTCAAAAAGAAAACTGAAAAACTTCTTGAGTCACCGATGAACACCATCTTTTTCCCTTTTTGTATGGATGGGGTTACCGACGTCCGTAGACAGAATAGAGGAACCAGTGTCCTGAGATAAACTTACCAAACGATATTAGTCCTCAAAATCGTATTGTGATCAATCACCAAAATTGTGATTAAGTGACAATTGCACTTTCACAAGCTCCCTGGCGCCCTTGCGCCGATGCTGGTGGGCCGGACCATGTTCTTGATCGCATTTGAAAATAAAACGAAAAGCAAAAAACTATTGCAAAAAAATAAAAATTCATGAATTAAACAAATTTACGTATTCTGATTTTTTTCATTAATTTGAAAAATGTTCGTCGATTCGAAAAGAAGTTCATGAAATTGAAAAAAAGTTCATCTAATTTGAAATAAAGTTCACCAACTTGAAAAACTTCAACGTTTTTTAAAGATCGTTGAATTTGACAAAAAAGTCATCAATTTTGAAAAATATTCATAGAATTTGGAAAAAAATGCTGATTTTGAAAAAAAAATCACCGGTTTTTTTAGAAGTTCATCCATTTTGAAAAAAGGTGTACCAAAGTTCAAAAGGTTCATCATTTTTTTTAGACCACAAAGTTGAAAATGATCATTGATTTGGAAATAGAAGTTCACGAATTTGAAAAAAATCACGCATGGAGAAAACAAAAAGGAAAGTAAAAAATAAAAGAAAGAAGAAAAAGAACAAGAAAAGAAAAGAAAAACGAAAACGTGACCTCACGATTCATAGCGTACTGAAGAAAGAATATAGGGAAAAAGAAATTACTAATCACAAGCGTGAAGATGGCGTAGTGGGTACTACCATTTTGTATTACTCGACGATAGGTCTCGAGTTTGATTGCCATCGGCCACAACTTTCCTGAAGCTTAGCAGGAATGGAAAAAAATCTCAATGGGCTGGCAAAGCTCTGTTGGGGTGTGTGCGCCAGATGGTGAAAATGCCTTCAACGCGCCAGAAGCGCCAAATAGGAATGTGCTGGCGCGAACCCTACATGGGTCGAAGCACGACCGGCGGTGCCTGGGTGGCCCGACCGGCCCAACTCTCAGGATTATCTCTCTCAAGGTCGCCTTACGCGTCTCCCCCAATCCCCAGTCTCAATCGAAGCCAAGGAAGCAAAACCAGTGGCTCCGCTCGTCGCCTTCGCCCTGCGCCGCCGCAGTCCAGCAACCCCCCCCCAAGCCATATGCCCCCGCCATGGCAGCCCTCAACTTACGCCACCGGCACGATAGTGGCAGCACCCCCCCTGCCGCTCCTCCTCACCGGCCGGATTTCACGCATCCCCTGATTCCGATCCCCTTTCTTTCCTTTCAGATGAAGAGAAGACCATTGGAGATACTTCCACAGCTGCCCCTCCTATCTCTCTCGATGATGAATTTCCCAAGGCCACCTCCATGGGTAAGCATACCGTAATCTGTCGCACAACGATTAGAAAGATCCAATTTTTATGAGCTGTGTGTGAAGCTTTGTTGAGGGGGCAGTTTTTTTTTGTCGCAAAGGTGCGATTTTGCTGGCAATCAATCGTACGGGTTATATAGTATTCTCATATAAATATGATGAATCTATTGGTTTCATTCTGTTCAACGGAACCGGGGTGTTGGAGCCAAAAATGTTGATGGAATCCTCCACGGCCGTCAGTTAAACTCGCGTTGTGATGTAAAGTTTTGTTTTGCTCTTTCAATGGCTCGGTCGATCCCAACGATGGTAGAAATCGGTTTGCCAATTTGAATTGTATTCTTGTTCCTTCGTTACATATACTGTAGGGGAAAAGGGGAAGGGGCCTTGTCCGAGTGGGCAACGTACACGGGCTTATTTGCTTCGTTATATACATCTGCTTACATCTTCTTTTTCGGTGAATTATTCACAATGACAGGACCTTATGCAAGTGCAGGCTGGTCGGACCTCCCCATAGATCTCCTCATCCGGATACTGCATCTCCTTGAGCTCCCCGAGGCCCTAGCCTTCCATGCTGTCTGTCCATCATGGCGTTCTGCATCTGTGGCCGCAGGCGGTGCCCCACCTCGCCGCACGCCGTGGCTTGTTTCCTTGGCAGCGGAGCCTCCTCCCGCAGGGGATCAACAGCGCCGTGTGCGGCGTAGGTTATGTGATCCTGCTGCTACTTCTGAGCTCCGCAACCTCCTGGATACTGAGAGAACTTTTCAGGTCAGCTTTCCCAGGGGCCAAGCTGTGGCCTGCTGCGGTGCCTCCCATGGCTGGTTAATCATGGCAAACGAGCTCTCGGATCTTGTCCTATATGACCCCTTCACCGCGGCGTTGATCCCGCTCCCACCAATCACCGGTTTTGCGTCGTGCATACAGGGTGTCTATGGAGACGAAGGGAAGATCGTGGGCTATCGTTACGGGTGTTACATGATAGAACGTGTTCATGATGTGCAGTCTCTCGGTGGGTATTTCTATGACAAGGTTGTGTTGTCCGGTCCTCCGTCCACTTGTCGCACTGTTGCTCTGGTCATCCACCTGGACGGCAAGCGGCTCTCTTTCGCGAGAATAGGAGATACCTATTGGCAACAAGTTTCGGTGATCCGAAGAAACGGAGATAGTTTTGCAGACTGTATCTACCACCGCGGTAGGTTCTATGCGGTGACAATGGAAGGGATATTGAAGTCATGGGACTTTAGTGGATCAGACAAACCGAGGAAGAAAACGGTCATTGCCGAGGATGACAATGACATGTTCGACGACCCAGTTATCACTAGGTACTTGCTTTCGACTCCTTGGGGTAATCTCCTGCAGGTGCGTGTCTTTCTTGACACACACCAGGGAAACAATGTCAGGATTGAAATAGACAGGTTGGACCTCAAGAGTCAGACAAGGGTAGCACTGAGCTCAGGGAAGGCTCTGCGGGGACATGCGGCCTTCGTCGGACAGAATAGCCCAGGCATTTTATCCACCAAAGAATTCCCCAAACTAAGACCGGATTGTATCTATTTCACAACTCCCCGCCTCAGAGAGCGCCATGCTTTTGAGCATCGCCGTAACCAATGGAGCGGCGTGAAGGTATATGACCTGAAAAGGCAGACACTTGAAGATGCTTTCCCATCTGGTGGAGGTCTTTACGGAACCATCTGTCCATTGGAAGTCTGGTTCACACCAAGTCTGATCTGATAGCCACGCTGTAACTTGTAAGTGTTATTTTGGTCCATAATTTAGTAGCATCAGGCCTAATAGTTTTTCTGTGAGTTCTCACTGTTGTCGTATCATTTTCAGGGTGGAAATATGCCTCGAGTTGATGGGAATTCCCTTCAGAAAATGAATCATCTGCCTCCAGGATAATTTCTCTTGTTTCTCTTTTGGCTGTTTTCATGCCTGTGTGAGTTGTTGTCGTTTAGAAACGACGGGGTTTAGCATGGAAGAAGGTTGCCAGCGACAATTTTACACCGTCGCTCTTGGTGTTGGTTTTATTATACCTAAAATCTCCAAAGTGCACGCGCACTATTTAAACGAACCGAGCGGCCGCTCGTGCGCCGTTCGATCTCGCCCCTGATCGTCCCGAAAGTCACATGCGCTACCGACAAATCACCTGGTCAGGGTCCACCCTGGCAAATCCCCACACAACCATCACTCCAACCCACCCGCCATCCACACACACACATCGGAGGCGCGGACGCGCATCTCCACTACTTCCTCCCGTCCGGCGACCGCCGTTAACCGGCCACCGGAGTGCGCCGCCGAGCACGCACGCGAGCGCAGCCTCAGCGGGATCCGGCTGGGAGAGCAGTGGCGTGCCCAATCTGAACACTGACGAGCAGCGCCGCACCGTCGCGGACCCAGGCCTCCATGCCGGGCGACGAGCAGTGCCTCGACCCCGCCGAAGGCGATGAGCTGCTGACGCGGGCGGGATCTGTCTGCGAGTTGAAATGGCCGCCGCGCGCCCAGGCCAAGCTACTGCTGCTGCGGGCGGGATCCAGCTACGAGTTGAAGTCGCCGCGCACGGCTGCTGCTGCTTCTTCGCAGATTTGGCTGGATCTGGCTGCTGCCGCTGCCGCTATTGATTTGGTGATTCTGCAGGTACTGTACTAGTGGATTCAACCCGATTCGGTGCTCTGTAGTTTCTGAGCATGTGCAGTACACGTGCATGGTTCCAATTTAAGTGCCCAGAACATGCTAGCCCCCCTTTTGGAATTCATCTACAAGTTTTCAGAAAATTCAGACTTATATTGTTCTATTTTCTGAAGAAACCACGTAGTCGCATATACCTGATGGTGGAGTTGCACATTCTCATCAACATAGTCGCACATGCATGGTCGCGGAGTTGCAGCACGCATAGTTGCACACGCACGACTGTGAGAGGTGCTCACGTATAACCGCGGAGTTGCACACTCTTGTCGGTATTGTGAGGATAGGGTGTAATTCACCGACCGTAACAAGTCAACTGAAGACTATTCACTCTAAAACATGTTAGGTTGCTCAGAGAATTGGGATCTGGGTGTAAGTTGATCTATTGTTTACTATTTTTTGTTGGCATCCACGGTAGTTGAAGTTGCACATATAGTAGTCCTAGTTGGCACATGCATGACCACAGAGTTGCACAATTTGTTCAGCATAGTCGCATATGAATTGTCGTGCGATGTGCTCACGCCCCGCTGCGAAGTTGCACACTTTCGTCGGCGTAGTCGCACATGCATGGCAACAGAGTTGCATAATCTGGTCCGCGTAGTCGCACATGAGTTGTTGTGGGAGGTGCTCATGCCCGGCCGTGGAGTTGCACACTCTCATCGGCATAGTCGCACATGCATGGCCATAGAGTTGCACAATCTCGTCCGGAAGTCGCACATGAATTGCCGGGGGTGTTGGACACTCTCGTCGGCGCAGTCGCACATGTATGGACACAAAGTTACACAATCTCATCTGCATAGTCACACATGAATTGTCGTGGGAGGTGCTCATGCATGGTCGCGGAGTTGCACACTCTCGTCGGCACAGTCGCACATACAAGGCCATGGAGTTGCACAACCTTGTTCACGTAGTCGCACATGAGTTTTTGTGGGAGGTGCTCATGCCCGGCCACGGAGTTGCACACTCTCGTCGGCATAGTCACGCATGCATGGCAACATAGTTGCACAATCTCGTCTGCATAGTCGCACATGAATTGTTGTGGGAGGTGCCCACGTCCGACCACGGAGTTGCACACTTTTGTGTGCATAGTCGCACATGCGTAGCCGTGGAGTTGGGACATTCTTATAGATATATAGTCCCTCAAACGCGGTTGTGGGGCTGCACATGCACGGCGACTGCCAGGAAGTTGGCCAGAGCACCGGGGCAGCAGATGAAATTGCACATTTCACTGTTAAAGAGTAGTATGAGGTGGTGCCACTAGTGAAAACTGCATGGCTTGGGCAACAAACGAAGTTGCACATCTCACCGGAAGGAGGCAGTTGGGGGTGGAGGTACCATAGAGGAAAACTGCACGTCTACGGTGTACAAGAAAAGTTGCACATCTCTGTCAGGTAATTGCACATTGACGGCTAGTCAGTTGCACAAAACGGGGGCAAAATTGCACAAAAAAAAGTTTGTCAAAACATATCCATGCGGGATCTAGTTTCGAAGAGCACATCGCAAAGATTTCAGCAGTGACAGCGGATCTTAATTTCGATCTTTGGTTCAAAAGTTATGGCTTTTTTAAGAAACAAAAATTGAAAAACAAACTAGATTGTCAACCTCCTTTTGTGTACAGGAACCACGTACTTTTCCTTTTCCACCGGCCACTCCGAAGCTCTACCTAGCGCTTGAGCGCCCACTAGACGGGTCCTTTATTATATAGTGTATGTGTTCAATTGTTTAGAAAAAAGGGTTGGGATCCTCTGCAGTACTGTACGGTACAGTAAAGTCACTGACATGTGGACCTGGCTCCACATGTCAGCACTACATCCCCAGAAAAGTGTTGCATGTCATGTAATATGTGAGTTCTGTGTAGCTCAGGCTCAGAAGATCAGTGAGTTGTGTATAACTTGTGTGAATGCTGGAGACCCAAGAGTTTGTACTAGTACTATTTTGTAGTTGTTGCACAGGTCCTAGTTCAAAACACATGTATCAGGCGACCTGAATAGAGACCTGGCTCAATGTCGCTGCCTCTGTATTTCGCAGAATCTCTGAAACGCAACGTTTTAATTTGATTTTTGTGTGTGCCGTTTGTGTGGATTTTTGCCCTTTTGGCAGAAAGATGTGATTTTCCTAACAGTCATGCGGCAGAAAGATGTGATTTTCCTAACAATCATGCGGATTATGCTTGATAGTTGAACGCCCTTGCTTTTTTTTTAAACATAGACGCAAGCGCTCATATGCACGCGCATACACTCACCTCTATGAACGCACACACTACCCTTAGAGCACCTTCAAAAGACTGAGCCGGCATATCATCTTGAAATTTACGAAGTCAGCGTAGGCACCACGTCGTTGATGCGAGCTCTTGGACTTGAACCCTAGTGGGCTGGGGTTACCACTGACCCTCTAACCATCCAACCACAAGTTGGTTCGCAGCTGAACGCCCTTGCTGCCAGGTAAAAACAAGCTTAAACATATTTTGCACACCGACCAAGGCAACCTATCCGAAGATATTGTATTCAATCTTTAAATGAACTAAGATGATTACTTGAGTCCCAGAAACCATTGTCAAATAAGTTTTGATACAAAGTTGTTACCTTGAATCATGAATCAGAATAACATTGTAAAGGTTCAGCACATGAAGCTTGCATACCACATACTTCAACACTTCAATCTCATTGGGCAGATTTTGCATAATATATAGAGTATCAAAATTTACAGAGCATAACTAAATTAAAACTACTAAAACGTGTAACAGAACTCCTAATATTGTTGCTTCATTTGCAACTTCCTTCTCAACCTAGGCTCATTTGCATACTTCTTAAATGTGTGTGCAATGCTTCATTGTGGGCTTTTGATAAACTATTCTCATTCCATCCTTCGAGTACTCATAGTTCTCACCTGCTATCTCCCCACAGAAGTTGAAGTGCCAAGTACTCCTTATATGTCGGTTCCACCTGGACATGCCGATCGTCTAGAACCTTCCTTCTCTGCCCAGATGGCCCAAATGCTTGTGTTATGGTTAGAAAACCAAACGCATGTGCCCTTGTTTATTACTCCATCCTACTAAATCCCTTCTTTTTTTAGATGGCCCAAATTTCAACCATGAAAATCGCGTAGATCCATCCTACTAAATCCCTTCTTTTTTTAGAACACCTCTTCCAAAATACTCCCTCTGTTCCTAAATATTTGTTTTTTTAGAGATTTCAAATGAACTATCACATATGAATGTATATAGACATATTTTAGAATGTAGATTCACTCATTTTGCTCCGTATATAGTCATTTGTTGAAATCTCTAGAAAGACATATTTAGAAACGGATGGAGTATGTCTATTGCATGAGATTTAGTTGTTCAATTTTTGAGAGAAAAGAGTGTTCGATCAACTCTCCCGTATAAAATCGATAGTCTTTGTTTCGCATCATACCTAACCCCGTCGCTCGGCCGGTCGATCCGGTGTGAGGGAGCAATATCATGGAAGCGCTCGGGCGGCGAGGATGCATCATCATTCTGGCTTGGAGGCGCCTCCGCGCGTGGTGGTCGTCTGAGGAAGCAGCCACGGCGTCACTTGCTAATTCCAGTTAGACATGTTCACATCGCGTCAATACCTAGCTTCTCGGCGACGTCCTGCAGTCCTGCTTGAGCGCGAGCACAACGGCATTCTCGATGGCGGACCGGGCACGGCTTGGCGTGCTTCTCCTCCCCATGCCCCTAGGAAGTGGGGAGCACTTATCGGTAGCGCCGAGCGCAAAATACAGGCATGGAGGAGTGTCCTGTTTGTTGATCTTTGTGTTTGCTGACATTTTTATCATTAAATGAGATGTAAACATGATGCAGTATATACTGATGACATGTACTTTGTGATTGTTTACAATTTTCTCAGTGGAATATTTGACAATGTGATGCGTTTTGTTTGAGGTTCCTTCCGCACTAGGTGCCTCTTTCTTATTTCTTTTCACAATAGGCTTAATTTTATTAGAGAAATTGGATCTTTTGGCCCACTTTTCTTCTAACTTTGATCATTGCCCCCCCCCCCCCCCCCTCGAGAATGACGGGTGAGGCCGGGGTCACTTGGCATTCATACAGGCATGGAGCAAATCATCAAACCCCAAGTAAAGTGGGGCAAAAGATCCAATCCCCCTAATTTTATTAGAGTAGCAAATGAGTTGGGACTTGAGATTCACTCAGAGGTTGGGCCTTTGCCCACTGAATATGGAATGATTGTGCAAGCTACAGGTCAGTCATGCTTCCTACAACCTCGTAATTTTGAACTGAAATTGAACATGGATGTTCCAGCTAAGAGATGCCCTCATAACAAAAATAGTTAATTTAAGAAATGCATCCACAAAAGACACTGGCAGAAACATGTGTAGCATATATATTTTAAAAACAACAAGAAATCCAGTGCAAATTAAGTACCAGAGCCATAACAATTATGGAATAAAAAAATACGGGTAAATTCAGTGGGAATAATCATCAGCCAGAACAAGAAATTTTCTTCTTCAACTTAATCTTCTTGTAGGAGCAGTGGGAACAACTTCTCCTATATCTTTTTACTAGACCATAGAACACAGGCTCTTGAACTAGCGCTCCCAGGACTGATGTTTGTTACAGATGAAGATGCTTGTGATGATTGGATCTCGTCATTCAAGTTGATAGACGCAAGTCCAAGTTGTGTTGTCATTTTTCACACCAACTAGTGTCCTCTTTCTATTATCAGGAGGATTCAAACACTGCAAATTCAATCAACGAGTACAACAAGATAGACAAGACAACTGTGTATAGTACCTATCCAAGCAAAATTTGCAAAGTAATCAAGGTGAGATGCGTGACTGCATAGATGTGTGTTCAGGTATGTAAGAAACCAAAATGAGATGTGAGATGTGCGAGGACAGTAGCATTTATCTAACTGATCTTTAACTTGCCTTTTGATCTGTCCAAATATTGTACACTCATCATTTACTGAATCAATTCAAGAACAGTATTCCTAACAAACTAGGTTTTCTTTACTGAATCAATTCAAGAACAATATTCCTAACATACTTTATTTTACTCTCGCAATGTAGGCATTTTAACACAATTGATCGTATACATTGTCAAAGAGGACATAAAAAAGAATATGATTGCACCTGCTCAGTAAAATGACAAGGATTACATCTTAATTACTGGGTATTCTTTTCTCTTTTTTTTTTTGCTTTTCGAGAATATCTACACAGTTGCAGGGTGGAAAACTTAACTAGTCATAGAATAAGTTTAGATCTGGTCAAAACTCAAGAGTCCACATGATTGCACCTGCAAATAAGTATAAATTGACACATACTCATGTAAATTGACAGAGAGAAAGCAAAATTGAAGAGATTAGGCGGCGAAGAACTGGTCGTCCACTGTTGTGGTAGGATGAGATGGAGATGCAGATCACATCAACAAGCATGCAACGGCCAATGTAACCTGATGCCAAGGAACACCGGCGAGGCTACACGCCTGCACCACCTGGTGTGAATCAACGGCATCAAAGAAAGTTGGACAAGATGAGAAGAAACTTCTTGTGGAATGCCGATGAGGAGGCTCACGGTGGGAAGTGCCTGGTAAACTGGAGACGCATTTGTGCGCCAAAGTCTGTTGGTGGACTAGGCATCAAAGACCTTGCCGCTTTCAGCAGAGCACTGAGACTGAGATGGGCTTGGTTTGAGTGGGATAACCATGATAGACCATGGAAAGGGACACCGACTCCATGTGATAGTTCTAATATGCAACTCTTCAAATCTTGCACAAAAATATCCATTGGCAACGGCTCACGAGCCTTTTTTTTGAACTGATGGATGGATGGATGGAGTTGCTCCGAGGGAGGTGGCGCCCCAGCTGTTTTCCCTCACCCGTCATAAGCACACCACGGTCGCTGATGCTCTTCAGGAAGGAAAATGGATGATGGGACTGCAGCGATTGAACTCAGTCGAGATGCTTCACTCCTTCGTCCTCCTTTGGCGCCAGATCCAGCAAGTCCAGCTCGGCAGTGCCACGGATGAGATTAGGTGGACCCTATGTGCTAATGGGATTTACTCTGCCAAGTCGGCGTATACACAACAATTCATCACAAGACTACCAATGCCCCGCCTGCTAAATGTATGGAGGATTAGGAGCGAGTCAAGAATAAAATTCTTTGTGTGGACCTTGCTCCAAAATAGACTCTGGACGGCTGACAGGTTGCTTAGAAGAGGTTGGAAACATCAGGATATGTGTTGTGCTTGCGCTCAGGTTCTCGAATCGGCTGACCACACATTGGCGTCATCGTCGTATGAAATTCACGCACAAAGGGCGCCGCATCACTCTCAATGGCATTCCAGATAATCCTTCCTGCCGTCCAATCTCTGTCCGTAAGCTGCAAGGATTGCTGAAACGGGGTGCTGTTAGCCAATGTGTGCAAGTGCGTCAGATTCACCAGGAGCATGATCTGCAAGCAATTACTCTGGATGCTGATCCTGCAGAGCAGACACCTCCAGCTGTTCAAGAACTGCTACAGGAGTTTGATGCTTTGTTCCGGGAGCCAAAGGAATTACCCCCTCGTCGTGCCTGTGACCACCAAATTGATCGATGATTGCATGGTTACGACATATGTGGCGTGAAACATTTGGAATGAGAGAAATAGGCGTATCTTCACAAACGAGCACAAATCAGTTGAGGGGGTTTGTATGCTGATTAGAGATGATCTAGGCCTCCTTATGGAGGCGAAGGAGTAGTTCTGTCAGACTTGTACAGCCGGGTTGCTGGGTGCAGCACCGGACATGTAATTTCTTTGTTTTCTCTTACTGAAACTCTCAGTATGTACAGTTTTCCCTCTACTATAATGAAAAGGCAGAGCACCTGCCGTCCCGGTCAAAAAAAAAAAAATCATCGGCCACCCGCGTGCAAACATCTAGGCTTACATGACCGAATGCAAACACAAGCAATAGCCGTGAGTCAACGGAATAAATGTAAAATTACTTCGATGTCAATGGCCATTTTTTATAAGTATGATGTTGGCCATTCTTTATGTTGATAAGTATGATGTTGGCCATTTTTTATGTTTTACTTTATATATATGTGGTTGGCTATGATCTCATACTAGCAATTTAGCCGAGGCAGATTATTTTCTAATCTTTTCAGGAACAAATCCATGAGGGCAAATGTTTTGGCGAAATGTTGATTGTCAAAGTTTCGTCAAATTTCTGGCACTCAATTTGTTCCAAAATTAGCAAAGGTCATGCCAAAATTTTGTTTGAATTTTGTAGATTTAAAAATATTAGGGGGATTCCTGTGAAGAGGTGGGACAAGGAAGACACTAAGTTAGTTACAACGAGCAAACCAAATCCGTACAAGCAATTAACGAATCAGAGGCATAAATGATTTGGCATGAGGGGGATTCCCGTGATAAACGATTTTGCCTTGAATGACCCGAAAGTAATACGAGTCAAGGAACTCATGGTAATTCATTAAGTCGTATGTATTTTGTTACCTTTATGAAGTGCATTTCTTTATGAACAATCACATTTCTAAACGGCCACTTGCGTGCATGTTGCAGACACAATATTATGCGAAACAAGATGAAGCCTCAGTGGAGTCCTATGAATGGTGGAAGGACCCTCTGAACAAGGCATGGCACGTGGTCTTAGGCAAGGACTCGTTGGCGAAGCCGGGCACTGGTCGGGTGACCGGCCCCGGCTATCATGAAAGATGGGGTAGAAGAAAACAAACAAAATCAGCCTATGATCAACAATATGAAGATGCATAAACGGTTTGGATCTAATCGTTACAGACGCCGAGTTGCAGCGAAAGAATACGAGCCGGTGTAGATCATACTTAGGGTCCCTCAAACCGTAGATGAACGGTCCCGCGAACCGCCCACAAACAGTCCATTGAACGGAAGACCGAAAGCACAGCCTCTCTACAAGTTGCAAGCGTACGGTCTTCACGATCCGACAGCCTTCGTCGTCCAGAGCTAATCGTCGCCGGAGAAGTAGAGGGAGGAGATTAGAACCACACCGGGCTTCTAATTATGAGGATTATAGGATCTAGGCCTAGCTCTAATTGATCAACTAGGACCAACTAGAACTAGAACTAGAGAACTAGAGTAGGCTCCAAAACTTGTGTGTCTAGAAGTGCCAAAAGCCTTAGTATATATAGGTTCGCCACAGGGAGGGAAGGATTCCCCTCCTTGCGCTGGCTAAAGGAGGAACAGGGAGTCCTTCCCCCACCCCAATTCGGCCTCCCCTCTTGTGCCCTTGTGGCCCAAGTTGCCTTCCTCCTCTTGGTCTTTTAAGGCCCGTTGATAACTAATTAATTATAAAAGCCTCCTAACAATTACTAGAGCCTTTTATTATTAATTTAATATCTCTGAGAAAAAATTCCACCTATATATTATTTATCAGAAATACCCGATATTGCCAGGTAAACTCCAAAACCCTTCCCGTGACCCCGAAACGCTTCCAGTTCCTCTCGAAACTATTCCGAATATTAATGAAACAATTCCACAAATATATTCTAATTACTGTCGTCCTACTAACACTCAGCAGATCATGATTACCTTAAGCTTGTGACCCTGTAGGTTAGCTAAACATAGATATGAACGAAACCTCTTTCGTTCAATGATCGATAGCGGAATATTGGATGTCCATATCGATCCCTATGAGTACATGAATGACATTCGAGTGAACCTTTGGTTATCATGTGATGTTCCCTTTGCTTCACGGTACTTTAAAAAACCTGAGGTGAGATGTATTGGTATCTCTTGAGTCACACACATGCTCATTATACCGGTCTCCTCGTTACCAGTTTTGTTATTCTTTCTCGTACACGTGTTCCGGCATCTTCGTGGCATAGTCACACGTGTCTGGCTAGAAGATGATAGATGTCGTCACACGGGAGGGCCCTAAGAATATATCTCCATCTTTTGGGGAACAAATTCCACTCTTGAGCTATCTAGTCCCTTGTCAAACTTTCCGACGAATCTATAAGTTGTCGTTATGATCACCTTGTTGTAGATGACGTTTGAGCAACCCCAAAGTCCACCATATAGTAAGAAGTGATTGTGATACTCTCATGGTCTAAGTAATTGAAAACACATGTTAAGTCTCCGTGTTATAACAATTGATTTCAAACGATGTTAACTCAAAGTATAACAAACAAGTTTGGGTCGATTCAATATGATCGTTCTTCTAACATCATACTCTCAATGTAATTTTAGGACTATCATTACACTTAATGATATCCTAAGATCCGGAAAACATGAACACCAACAACACTTGAGTCAGTCTTAGAGGCAAGACCAGGAACCTAATTTTACCGTTTATCATTTGAAAGGATCGATATAGTTGACTAGAGGGGGGTGAATAGGAAACTAACAATTTTTAGCATTTTCTTTATCAAATTAAACTTTGCATCAAAGTAGGTTGTCTAGATATGCAACTAGGTGAGCAACCTATATCATGCAACAACAACAAGTACACAAGCAAGCAAGAGATGCAACACAATATAAGCTTGCACAAGTAAAGGAACGAAATAACCAAGAGTGGAGCCGGTGAAGACGAGGATGTGTTACCGAAGTTCCTTCCCTTTGAGGGGAAGTACGTCTCCATTGGAGCGGTGTGGAGGCACAATGCTCCCCAAGAAGCCACTAGGGCCACCGTATTCTCCTCACACCCTCACACAATGCGAGATGCCGTGATTCCACTATTGGTGCCCTTGGAGGCGGCGACCGAACCTTTACAAACAAGGTTGGGGCAATCTCCACAACTTAATTGGAGGCTCCCAACGACACCACGGAGCTTCACCACAATGGACTATGGCTCCGAGGTGACCTCAACCGTCTAGGGTGCTCAAATACCCAAGAGTAACAAGATCCGCAAGGGATTAGTGGGGGGAATCAAATTTCTCTTGGTGGAAGTGTAGATCCGGGCCTTCTCAACCAATCCCTAGAAAATCAACAAGTTTGATTGGCTAGGGAGAGAGATCGGGCGAAAATAGAGCTTGGAGCAACAATGGAGTTTGGGGATGGAAGAGGTGAGTCTTCTTGGGGAAGAAGACCCCTTTATATAGTGGGGGGACACATCCAACCGTTATGCAGCCCGCAACCCGCATCTGGGCGGTACTACCGTTGCAGGAGCGGTAGTACCGCTGCCACAACGGCACTACCGCTGTGGCAAGCAGGCAAACGGGCAAACAGGACTGAGGAGGAAGAAGTACACGCGCTAGGGCGGTACTACCGCCAATAGGCGGTACAGCCGCTGGACAAACAGGGGAGGGCAGAGTGCAGAGCGGCAGTGGAGCGGAAGTAGGAGCGGTACTACCGCCCTAAGTGCGGTACTACCGCGCCCTACTGCCGTCCCTACTACCGCCCCCTGCGTGGTCCTATACGGAAACCCGACATGAAAAAGTCGAGACCACAGCAGGAGCGGTAGTACCAGCGGTACTAACAAGTGGTACTACCGCCTACAGGCATTACTACCGCTCTGGTCGCGGTACTACCGCTTAGCACAAGGCACCCCTTGTTTTGCACAACACAGAAACTCCAACAGGCAGGAAGAAAGCATGGGTGCAAGGAAAATGTGTACGTGATGATTCCACCCATAATCTTCCGAAACGGATCCCCTCTTGATAGTACGGTTATCCCTACGACTCAATTCCACCGAAAAGAAACGAAGGAAAATAATCCGTCTAAAGTGAAGTCCTCGAGGGGTAACAATCGCAAACACTACTGGAATCAGCTTCTTTGCCGTCCGCCATGGCGGACAGCCAAGGCATGGTTCACGGACGACAAACCTCTTTGCCGTCCGCCAGCAGACGACAAAATGTCCGGATGAACGGGTGCCAGCAAAGGCCTTCTTTGTCGTCCGCTTTTCAGAAACGGGCGGCAAAGGATTCTGCCGTCCGCCATCCGATGCCAGCAGACGACAAAGACAACGGACGGCAGTGCGGTGGCATGAGAGCCGTTAGGGGGTTAACGGCGCTCCTTGCCGTCCGCTGGCGGACGGCAAAGAGCTCAGCTAGGCAGTACTGCGAAGCTGCCACGTGGCCAGCTATGCCGTCTGCTGGCAGACGGCAAAGTGATTTGAATCTTTGCCGTCCGCTGGCGGAATGCAAAGTGACCAAATAGGCAGGCAGTGTTCCCAGGTTTCACATGTAGCTGCCACGTGTCCTCTTTGCCGTCTGCTAGCGGACGGCAAAGCTACCAAATAGGCAGGCAGTGTTCCCAGGTTTCACTAGCTGCCACGTGTCCTCTTTGCCGTCCGCTAGCAGACGGCAAAGAGGTTATATATCCCCTGTTTTTGTTTGAATCCATTTAATTTCACAGGAATTCACACACAGATATACATATATATATTTTGTTCACAGGCACACACAGATACACATATATGATGTATCCAACACACAGATATACATATACATATCTATCTCCATCCATGACAACATACATATATACATAATAAACATAGTTCCATCCATATATACATATTACATATCACAATTTTCATCCAAAACATTGTTCCATGCATCCATATAACAAGTTCCATGTTTTTCATCTATACAAACGAAAAAAAGATAAGGGAAACAAGCACTCCATCCATGCAAGCTTCCATATAGTGAATTAAATCTGCAAAATGGAAACAAGAAAGTTAGAAAAGAAGAAGACTAGAATCAGAAGAAGAAGAAGAAAATGAAGAAGAAGAAGAAGAAGAAGAAGAAGAAGAAGAAGAAGTAAGCATACTTAGGTAAAATGGAGCTAACCTGGCTAATTGTGCCATTTTTTGAGTGAACCGAAGAAGAAGAAGAAGAAGAAGAAGAAGAAGAAGGAGAAGAAGAAGGAGAAGAAGAAGAAGAACTAAGAACCCTACTCTCATAGATTGCGACGTTTGACAATCAGACTCATATAGGTGTGTTCTTCAAAAGATGTTCTGGAGGACAACATCTCTGCTTAAATGAGCCACTTAGAACACATTAAGATATACATCAATCTGCCATGCAGTTTTAGGAGAGTATTGCATCTTCATGGAGTGGTATTGTTAATAGTAAGGATACTCTCCTCTCAGTTGACCAACAGCTTGTCTTCCACATCTAATTCACGGGATCTCCGATCACAAAGAATAGGTTACCACTGTGAACAACTCATATTGTGGGTCTCATACCCATCTCCCTTGATGCATTATCTATCACATTACGTGATAGACCCTTAGTAAAAGGATCTGCCAGATTTTTAGACGTTTGGATATAATCCAATGCAATAACTCCGGAGTTTCTGATTTTCCTGACAGACTTTAACCTTCTCTGAACGTGTCTTGATGACTTCATGTTATCCTTTGAGCTGCTCACTTTCGTGATCACAATTTGATTGTCGCAGTTCATAAGGACACCCGGTACAGGTTTCTCAACAACCGGCAAGTCATTCAAGAGTCGACGAAGCCAATCTGCTTCGACCGTAGCTATATCTAGTGCTGTGAGTTCTGCTTCCATTGTTGACCTCGTTAAGATGGTCTGCTTGCAAGACTTCCAAGAAACAGCGCCACCTCCATGAGTGAATACATAACCGCTCGTGGCCTTTATCTCATCAGCATCTGAGATCCAGTTTGAGTCACTATACCCTTCAAGCACCTTTGGGTGCCTGGTGTAGTGAATTCCATAATTCGCAGTGCCTTTCAAATAACGCAGAACTCTCTCTAGAGCTTTCCAATGCACATCTCCTGGTTTTGAGACAAACCGACTCAGTTTGCTAACAGCAAAAGAGATGTCAGGTCTTGTAGCACTGGCTAAGTACATAAGCGAGCCAATAATCTGAGAATACTTCAATTGATCTCTAGCAATTCTTCGATTCTTTCGAAGCAGCATGCTAGCATCATATGGTGTTGGAGAGGGCTTGCAGTCACTATAGCCAAAGCGACTCAAGATCTTTTCCACATAGTGAGATTGAAGCAATGTAATCCCACCATCATCGTCTCTCAACAACTTGATGTTCAGAATGACATCAGCCACTCCTAAATCCTTCATCTCAAAACAGCGAGATAGGAAATTCTTGACCTCCTTAATAACATTCAGATTTGTTCCGAAAATCAGTATGTCATCAACATACAAGCAAAGGATAACTCCCTCGCCCCCACCATGGCGATAGTACACACATTTGTCAGCTTCATTTACAACAAAGCCTGCAGCTGTTAAAGTTCTTTCAAACTTCTCATGCCACTGTTTGGGTGCTTGCTTGAGTCCATACAAAGACTTCAGCAACTTGCACACTTTTCCTTCCTGACCATCTAGTACAAACCCATCTGGTTGTTCCATATAAATTTCCTCGTCCAACTCTCCATTTAGGAAAGCAGTCTTAACATCCATTTGATGAACGAGAAGACCATGCGAGGCAGCTAGTGAAAGTAGAACTCGAATAGTGGTCAGTCGAGCCACAGGTGAGTAAGTATCAAAGAAGTCTTCACCTTCCTTTTGGGTATAACCCTTAGCCACGAGCCGAGCCTTGTACTTTTCAATAGTACCATCAGGCCTAAGATTGTTCTTGAATACCAATTTGCATCCTATAGGTTTGCACCCATAAGGACGATCAATTATCTCCCAAGTTTCATTCGCCAAGATGGAATCCATCTCGCTACGAACCGCTTCCTTCCAGTAGTCAGCATCTTCAGATGCATAGGCCTCTGAAATAGAACTGGGAGTGTCATCTATGAGATACACAAGAAAATCATCACCAAAGGACTTTGCAGTCCTCTGTCTCTTGCTCCTAGTAGGAACTTCATTGTTCTCCTCCACAGGACTTTCAAAGTGTTCCATCGAAATGGCAGGTTTGGTAATTGTAACTGGTTCCTGAGTCGATGAACTAGGCATCTCCTGATTAGATGAGGTAGCCATATCCTTCATGGGAAAGATATCTTCAAAGAAAGTCGCATCATTTGACTCCATGATCGTACCGACATGCATGTCAGGTACCTCAGATTTTACAACCAAGAATCTATAGCCAATGCTATGAAAAGCATATCCCAGGAAAACACAATCCACAGTCTTTGGTCCAAGCTTCCGCTTCTTTGGAATTGGAACATTGACTTTCGCCAAACAACCCCATGTTCGTAGATAAGAGAGTTTTAACCTTTTCTTCTCCCATTCCTCGAATGGAGTTATCTCTTTGTTCTTTGTGGGAACTCGGTTTAGGACATGACATGCCGTCAATATCGCCTCCCCCCACCATGCCTTGGAGAGACCCGATGTGTCTAACATGGCGTTAACCAAATCAGTTAGAGTACGGTTCTTTCTTTCGGCCACCCCATTTGACTGAGGTGAATAGGGAGGCGTCCTCTCATGGATTATACCATGTTCCGCACAAAAAGCATCAAATTCATTGGAAAAATACTCTCCACCACGGTCGGACCTAAGCCTCTTGATTTTTCGATCAAGTTGGTTTTCCACTTCAGCTTTATAGATCTTGAAAAGTTCAAAGCCTCATCCTTAGATTTCAGAAGATACACACGGCAGTATCTAGTGGAGTCGTCAATTAACGTCATGAAATATTTCTTTCCACCTTTTGTCAAAACACCATTCATTTCACATAGATCTGAATGTATGAGCTCTAGTGGTGCAAGATTTCTCGTTTCCGCAGTCGTGTGAGACTTACGAGGTTGCTTAGCTTGCACACAAACTTGACACTTAGATCCCTTGACAGTGGTGAAACTAGGGATTAAGTTCAACTTCGCTAGTCGCGACATGCAACCAAAGTTAACATGACAAAGACGTGAATGCCACACATTTGATTCACTATTGTTGCAAACATGATTAACAACTTTATTGCAAACGTCTGACAAGGATAAACGAAACAGGCCTCCTGACTCATAGCCTTTACCAACAAAGGTTCCATACTTGGATATTACAAATTTATTCGACTCAAAGACAAGCTTGTAGCCATCTCTACACAGAAGAGATCCGCTAACAAGATTTTTATTGACGGAGGGGACATAATGCACGTTCTTCAGCCGCACGATCTTCCCCGAAGTAAACTTCAGATCGACCGTGCCAACACCACGAACAGAAGCACTTGAACCGTTGCCCATCAGCACGGTTGAAGTCCCTGCGGTCTGATAAGACGAAAACATGGAAATATCACCGCATACATGCACATTAGCACCCGTGTCAATCAACCAATCAGGAGAATGACATACTGAAAGAATAGTGGGAAATATACCATACCCAGCATCCTTCATGTCAGTGTCTCCAATGACAACATTAGCGGTCTTGCCGCCTTTCCCAGGATGACGCTTGTCATAGCGATTAGGGCAACTAGGAGCCCAATGATCAGGATCCCCACACACATGACAAGCACCTTTCTTCTTGTCATTCTTCTTCTTGAAGTTCGTGTGTTGCACAGCCTTGTTCTTCCCATCAAACTTTGCTCTACCATCAAACTTGCCCTTGTTCTTGAACTTGTGGGGCTGAAAGTTCTGCTTCTGTACCACATTGGCACTAGATCCTCCCTCAATACCTCAAGCACGTGTGTCCTTTGCTCTCGCCTTTTCTTCCACATCAAGAGTGCCAATGAGATCCGGGACGGAAAACTCCTGCCTCTTATGCTTCAGCAAGGTAGCAAAGTCCTCCATGAAGGAGGAAGCTTAGTGATAATACCTCCGGCAACAAACTTGTCTGGTAGCATACAATTGAAGTGCTCAAGTTCTCTAGCAAATGACTGTATCTCATGAGCTTGCTCAACCACGGAGTGCTCTTCAGTCATCCTGTAATCATAGAATTGCTCCATGATGTACAGCTCAGTGCCAGCATCCGAGACCCCAAACTTGGCCTCGAGTGCATCCCACATATCTTTTCCATTATCAATTGACGCATAAGCATCAACTATGTTCTCACCAAGAACACTCAAGAGAGCAGCCTTAAACAGAGTATCCATTTTGTGAAAAGCTTGTGCCTGTTGAGCATCAAGCTCTCCTTTAGGTTTGCCAAGAGTGGCGTCATAGCAACTCATGGTTTGAAACCATAAGACTACTCTCACGTGCCACCTCTTATAGTGGATACCCTCAAACATAGGAGGTTTCATGGAAGCAGCAAAACCACTCGGTGTAAATTGCCTATAATAAGGTTTTTGGATTGTTGAAAAATATGAGCAATTTACCAAATGATTTTATTAACAGAGATATTAGATAAAGCATGACTAATATAACAGTGACAAAACTAGTCATGCGATCTGACAGAAAGAAGGTAAATAACATCTGCATACAGGAACTGTAACCAAGTTTATCTAGAGCAGACAGTAGGACAAGTTTCATATATGAAGCAGAGTCTATCATATCTAGGGCAAACACTAGAACAAGAAACTGTAGCAGAACCTCTAATAGAAAGAGGAAGAACATGTACGGGACAGCAGCAGCAGAAGCACTGGACTTGGGGTCGACATCCTCTCCAGCCATGTCGTTGATGAGGTTGTCGACGTCGAGGAAGCAGTCGTCGGAGTCCGTGATGAAGAAGTCAGTAGTCGCGCGGAGCGCTCCCCAAAAACCTTATCACCCTTCTCCCGTACAAGACTCAAAGAGGTGCGGTTTCGGAGGCCTACTGTCCCGACTCGCGGTGCACGCCGCAAGCCGGGATGAGGAAGACAGCAGCAGCACAGAGATTGGAACCGGTGGCGAGAGGAAGGAGAAGTTCTGGTGCGTCTCTCTGAGAGGAGCGACCTCCCTTTTATAGGCGCAAGAGAAGGAGGCGAGAGGCTGCGCCGGGAGCTGAAGGGAACGCGGGAGATGAAACGAGTGACCTTTTGTATACCCGCAGTGCGTGGCAAAAATTTAGGCGAGGCGAGGCGGGCGGCGGAGGAGGAGCGCGCGTGGATATCCCTCTTGTTCTCATGCTCATACAAGTGGGGAAAGAACCTCCCTTATAAGGAGGTCCAACTCCCACTAAACTAGCAATGTGGGACTAAACTTTAGTAGTATCCCTTGCCTTGCACAAATGGGCTAAGTGGACCTTTAGGATTTATTAGGAATTTCTGAAATAGTTATTGGGCTGCCCAAAATAGACTAAATTCCAGCAATCACTGCCTTAACACATGCATGTACCTTCTTGCATTGGTATGGTTCCTTCATTCAAATCTCTAACATCAACGAGAGGAATACATGTTCTGTAGGTGGACGCACCGTGCATTCTCCAAGCCATGGTGAACGGTGAACTCAAGGAATTTGCAACCGGTACCGTCGTTGCACCAAAAAGCAAAATGATGCACAATGTAGTAATGCCAACAAACCTTGCTAGGGTGTCACTGTGTAGTGTGAGGTTTCAATGATCTAGAGCCTGCTGAACAACCTCTAGGTGCACATGATGGTATACGTTATACACTCATACAATCCTTTGGTTGGAACCTTAGGTGGCCTAAGACGCAGATCCTGTTGGAGACATAGTCCCCAATAATGATAACAGCCTCGTTGTCGGCGCCTCGTACGACCAGCCCTGCATAGTTGGAACCATCTCCTTTGGGTCAAGGCACACTCGAAGGTCCCAAGGACAGCATACCTCCCATAGATCAGAAGCAGCCGAGAGGGAGGCAGTCGAGAGAGATGAGGCCGCCTGGTATGCTGAGCATGGTGGCGATGCCATCGATATGTTTTTGAACTATATGAACTATGATGGTAACATGCCTCCTGCTACAACTAACCCTAGTAGCGTTGCCAAGAGTCTTTTTAACACGCGGACAACCGATGATACTCAAAATGACCAATCTCAAAAACCATCCGAAGCCAAGGTGACTCCAAACACCTTGAATAGGCCAGTCCGAGATAGTTTGGCATATGTCCCAGCCAAAGTTGTACCAAAGAAGAGGAAGCAACGAACTACAAAGAAGGATTACCAAGCCACAACCAGCAGTCAGAAACAGGCAAAGACAAATGAGTTCGTGTCTCATGGTCCATTGTTTCGAGGGGTCCATTTCCCTAGTGAAGCCATGGTACCGAGTTTCATGTATGAGACCATTGTGCCTGACATGAAGCTTCTTCATGATGACATCCTGAATAGAGGGTCACGGCTTTGTTCAGGATTTCCATGTGGACAAGTTCTATTTGCATTTTGACCAGATCTTCAGCATGATCCACCTCCAGCAGTTTGAGGGATGCTCCTTAGCCAGGCTATGGATGCTTCATGCCAACAGGCTCAAGTTTGACAACATGAGGACGGTCTCCGTGGTGGAACCTTATCACATGCACCACGTAAAGCTTAAAAATCAAGAAGGTATGAAAGTGATGAAGACGTACCTTGCCAAATTCATGGTCCAACATAGACATGCACGCAACCATCTTGTGTGTTACGCTATGTGGTAAGTCTTCACTAGCTAGCATCAATGCACATATGCTTTCTCAGATGTAGTATATATCCTCTACAAAGACTGAGGATAGTTACTGCTCTGTTTGACTGTTTGCGCAGCGATGATCACTAGATCCTCTTTGTTCTATCCTCAAAGACTTGCAATTCTTATGTCTTGGATTCACTCAAAAGATCAAGAAAGAGTACAAAAAAACTAAAGTCTGCTCTGGAAGATGCTCTCATAGAGTTTGAGAACAGCGAACGATATGGCTGATTACAACACAACCTTTTGTTTCATGCAACAACAAACCGAGAGAAGTCATACGTCTGCCTACTACACCATGAACCATATGGTTGATTACATGCGGAAGCATACGACCTTCACAAGAAACGATGACATCACCAATTGGAGGGGGGCCATTCCATTCTCGCACTGGATGATAGTCGAGTTGAGTTTCGGATCCAGACCACCCTTGCAACCGTCGCCAACAATGATGTCGACAACAACAAGGGGATGTACTACAACGACTTACACGAACCTCTTGAGGAGCGGTGGGATCGGCAGAAACGGCAACATAACGACTTCCACGCCTTTACTATGTCCATGAAATGAAGGGCATCATAGTTGACTCGTGGTCTTTTGTAGAACAACATTGGTTGTTTTGAAAACGATGTTCTAAACAAGGCTGGTAGCCTTACAGTACCTTTTGTGTCAATGAGAACTTAAGCCCTTAAAGTCTGTAACTTTAGTACTTATTGCACATATCGAGACATGATGCATGATAGCAAAATGAGCCCTTTGGTTCATAGATGCTGCCATGGCCGAAAAATTAGCCCTTTGGTTCATAAATGATGCCATCATTTACTATATATGTAATCTTCCTATAGGTTGCCATGCATGTTCTATGTTAATTTGGTATCTATGAATGCACACATTGTTCTTTTCAGATGATTCGTCGACCTCAACTACAACAGTACGGAGTCGCTGCCTCACAACCAACGCGGCGTTGTGAAATGCATAATTCATTTACAAATTTGGCATGTGAAATGCATATGCTCGCAATTCGATAATATCAATGTGTTACGTGAATTTAATATGTATATGCATATGTTGCAACTTGGATTCATGTAAAACTTATTACATAATGACATTCATTATTAATTGTGTAATACTTATTATATTATATATGTATGAAATCTGCAAATATTGCTAGCAAAAAATTATGTGATGGCAGTATTTTTTCTGCCCTGCAAAACAAACTAGCAGCGGTTAATATAAGTAGGACGATCCTAACCGTGTAAAACACTAGCAGCGTTCGTGTGGCCTTAACACTGCAGGTTAGCTCTAACACCAGCCGCGGTTTAAGGAACGCAAAACGTCGCTAGTGTCAGACATACTGGCAACATGTAAGTGCACCACACGTTGTTGGTTAGTAACAGACTAGCCACATGTGCACCGCACGCTGCTAGTTGTATCACACTAGCTGTGTGCGGAGCACATGTTGCTAACCAGCAGCATCATACAGACGGCGTCCAGCCCGAACACGGTTGGCGGGCTATGACGCACACGGTTAGTAAGGGGTTCCTGGACTAGTGAATGACGAACTCAAACTTTTTCTTCTCTTCTTTAAGCAGGCCCTATCCTCCTTGATCGCCTTCATGGCCTTCCTAGTGTTGTGGATGATATCTTATTGAGATTGAAGGATGCACCATTGCTCCTTGGCCATATTGAGCTTCTCTAGTAGTATCTCAATCTTAGCCCGATCCTCTAGTTGTTGCTTATTCTTAAGATCTACTCCCTCCATTCCAAAATAGATGACTCAACTTTGCACTAACTTTAGTACAAGGTTAGTATAAAGTTGGGTCATCTATTTTGGAACAGAGGGAGTATGATTGTCTGGCTGGTATCTTCCATGTCATGAGACTTCATGCCATCTTGGTAGTCAAATAGCTTGGATACATCATCCACAAGCTGGGTGTACTGACTGGCCAGCTGGTCATTCTCCTTCTTAAGCTTGGCCAAATCTCTCTCATGAGCCTGGTTTCCCATCACCTTGCCACAATTCTGCTCATGGTACCTGTCCCACAACTTTGTTAGGCACTTCTAGAGTATCCCGGACCAAGGGCCATCAACTCAACCCATAACCCCACAGTTAGCACCCCACTGCAAATGCAAGATACAAATTAGAACACAATCTAGGTAAGCACTACCTAAATGCAAATTTAGATGCCACATTTACACTAATCTCTACAGAAAAGCCACTACCAAACTGCAAACCAGGAGCAGCAATTAACTGAATATGACTTAGCCTAACAGAACATAATTCAATTACTTAAAAACACTTATTGAAAAGCACAAAGGCACTGACACAAGCATAATTCAGTTAATTTCAATGACATTCAGTTACAGTAACATGGAGTGAAAATCATAATTCAGTTGCAGTGAACTGCAAAGTGAACTAACAGAGTAGCATTAGCATCTAACAAAGGGTGGAAAGCATAATTCAACACTATAACAGATAGAGCAACACTAGCATCATTCATAGAGCAACACGAGAACTATGTCCAATACAGAACTAGGGCTGACACTACCATCATCCACTAATGCACCTTCAGTTCCAGTTATAAACAACCACAAAGTGCTTTGTATCCACTACAAACCTACCACTAATAGAGCAAACATTCAGTTATGGTTAATTTGGTACCGCAGAGTAACATTTAGTTAAATAATCAGGCGCATGCTCATTATCCTTACCTGGGAAACACAACCTAGGAATCTCCTCCCGGTGTCAATATGCCTTCAAAAGCCACCATCTTGTAGGGCCTCTGCCGGTGCAGGATGCACTTTATCTCGGATTCCACCACAACATCACAGAAACTTGGCTCCATGATTGTGCCAGGTGTTTGCTGCAACCATCACTACAAGATTGGCAATTGAATTGAGCTCAGCGGATGAATACAAGCCCAAGTCACGTAACCCTAACCTTAGCAACGGTCGTCAGGTGGTGCCAGCCGTCTCCCCCAGTGCATATGGCTCAGACATGTGGGTTTGCCTACGGGCCAGACATGTCATAATCTGACTTTAAAACCCCAAAGCGTCACCCAAGGAAAAGTGGTTTTTAGCAAGTGTTAGCACACAAATGGTAGGTTTTAGGACGAAAAAGTGGTAGTTTTCTAGGACACATACCTGTAAATTGGTAGTAATTTTCTATTAAATACTCGAGACGCCTGTCAGCGCCGCAAAGGTCGCCCCCGGGCCGACAAGCACGGATCCGAGCATGCTGGTGGCCCAGAGCGTCCGGAGGAACCACTTGATGGTGGTGACGTAGATGTGGATGAACACCAGCAACAACTCCATCCCCACAGTCCCGACAGCGTAGAGCAGGTCTGCCGCGACCTCCTCGCGCTCCAGTGAGGGCACTAACCGGAGCAGCGGTAAGAGAGAGGGGAGGCGGGTGGAAGCAATATTGGTGCCAGGTGCCTTAAACCGAATGAATATCTCAAGCACTCGAGTAAGCTGTGGACACACATTGAGGACGAAGGGAACGCGCTTCTGTCCTTATGTCATTGGACTGATCATTTCTTTTGGCTTTCTAGGCCATAGATCGGAGTGGGCAGAGATGGAGAGGAGGGAGGCACCTGGGGCGAGGTGGTGGTGCTCAACGGAGGCAGGACGAGGTGGAGGGGATCGCTAGTGCGAGGTCCTGAGCGACGGGGTCGGGGTGAGAGGCAAATTCCAGATGAATGACATGCCTCGGGACAGCATTGGCCTTACACGTTGTATCCATCGTCTGGGATCATGACATGAATTTGTGTAGCTGATTCCGTGGCAGCCAAACGAGGTGTTTTTGGAATTGACAAATGAATTCCACGATTCCTATCCCAAATGATGGATGGCCAAACGAGCTTGAGCATTCCTTTGGAAGGGGGTTGACGGTTGAGGATTACAAGGGTGGCCATTGCTTGCTTAACTGGCGAAAGGTTTGTAGGCCAAAGCACTTAATGGTCTAAGCATCAAAGATGTTGCTGATTTCATCACGGCTCTCGGGATTAAATGGCTCTTCCTCGTCCGTGGCATCATTTCGACCGCTCTGGTCACTCTGTTCATCAACCTCTGGATTCTAGTCAGGGAAGTGAAGCTTTCCCCTCGCGCTAAGGACCGTATTATGGCCTGATCGTTACCCATTCCTGTCAGCATTTTTTCGGAAAAAGGAGATTGTAGTGCAGAAAAGCAATCCATACAATTCTTGGCGACAGCAGTTTTTTGAACTAAAAGACCAGTAGTATAGACAAAAGTTCCTATGAAATAGGATCCTACAAAATTTCCATCGGACAAGGCCGCATCTCAACTAGCGAGGCGAGATTACATGCTAGGCACACGAGCGGCTAGACTCCAAAGGACTGGAAACCCGTGGCTCTGTTCAGAAGAATGCCAGAGACGCAGGTGCATGCGAGGCATGCGAGCTGGTAGACTCCAAAGGACTGGACTAGTTAGTTACATCAGGTGCATGCTAGGCACACGAGAGGCTAGACTCCAAAGGACTGCACTACTTAGTTACATCATATGTACAAGTGTTACCGAACAGAGACGGAGATCAGGACTCTCCCCCAGCCTTTCTACTTCAACAGCCAGACCTTTCTTGTTCTAGAGCCGTCTGTTCCCCATATCTGCAGTCGATCCCCGGTGTTGCTGAATATACATCTGCACATAAAGATGTCAGTTTTTTTTTTCATATCCTCATTGGTACTATTATCGTGAGCGCAAAAATAAACCATTACCAGGATCTCATCCACCGAAGGCCGGTCAGCAGGTTTCAAAGAGGTCATTCTATCATAAAGTTCGCGGTCGCCCTCATAATCACCCTTCCAGCCATCTGGAGGCCCTTTATCTCTCAGTTCCTCAAATGCCAACGCTCTCTCCAATAAAGACCCAAATCGTGTCAGCAGCTCAAAAAACATTACACCGACTGAGTAAATGTCAACCTGCCAAAAGATAACCACGAATATTCAGTGTTTTGCCAAGCATAACGCACAAGTGCAAGAAACCGAATGAGCAGAAACCAACGGCAAGCACGGATGACAACGCAGCAAACAAGGAGGAAGACAGCAGGGAAAAGCACAAAGAAAGGAGTAAAAATGGAAATAAAAGAAAGGTTTCTGCTCATTCGGTTTCTCATGTCACCAAGTGAACGCGCCTGCTTGCCGTTGTCACCAAGCATAACGCACGAACCACAGTGAAGCAAGTCGAAGGCGAGACGGGTGTCTCATGTCACCAAGAAGCAGGGAAAAGCACAAAGAAAGGAGTAAAAATGGAAATAAAAGAAAAGAGAAAGAAGCAAATGGCAAGAAGAAACGACGACGAAAAAGTAGACTTGTCTCCCTCAAAACCAAGCAAACCAACGGCAGCGATCGGAGGAAAGCATGTTAATAGCCGAAGCTCTAGCATGGTGAAACCACAAGTTAGCTACAGAAGTATCCTTTGAGGGCTACGGAACTGTCTTAATGATTTGGTGTTTGACTCAATGTTAACCACGTGGGGCGAAATGTCCTCTGCGCTACTTAAGAGACTGGCGGCTGCTGCACAAGGAGACATTGAAGGTACTGGGTTGCTTTATAGCATATCTGGTAAATATCCTCCGATGACCGCTGGGCCGAACCACGATGATTCACCATGGGTGATGCAAGCAAGCAAGAATCTTGGCCTGACTTCGGCGAGAATGCGCCATCACACAGTGCACCTGGAGGTAGTGGGCTCCTCTGCACCTGTGCTTGTACCATGTCTGCTTTCTAGTTTATGGGGCAAACATATTTCATATTCTCGCAAGTTTTTATGCAGTTTCCTTCTGTTCTGAACTCCAGGCACTTATCCTACACTACTTTCCAGCTGTTTTTAGTTGTAGGACTGGACTCTGTATGGTTTCATTGTGTTGCAATGGAACTGGGGAGAGACTCTCTGGTCTTCTGGAAAAAAATAGCCTTGGGAGTATAAAATGCAATTACTTGCTGCTGCTGTTGTCATGAAATACAAGTCCACTACCGTGCATCTCCGGGACACTGCTTCCTATTGCAAGTCTACTAGCTAGCAACGTGCACAGTGGACGCCCCCAACACCGCTATCACTAGGTGTCCACCAGCCATTCCCAGACCTTGGAGCACCACCTGCACCTACGATTCCAGCAGCACTACCTCCAGGACCTGCAATAGTAGCATCTCCAGCAGCCCACCCACGACTTACGCTTATACTGGCAGTGATGGCAGCCCGGCATGAAGAAGGCCTATGTAACAACTCCACTGAGAAATTCGTGGCTGGCCACTGCTGCAAAAAACACTTCGTCCTGGAGATTGATCCAGGTGCAGACGACAGCAAGGAAGACGTTTCTATGGAGGCTGCAAAAGGGGCTAACAGCAGTCCTTAGTCCAGTTCGAGGATGAAGTGTCCAAAAAGGGAGAGAGATGTTATGTCGGGACATACCTACTAGGAGCCACAATAAGGCCAGAGTAATGCTACATTCACAGACCATTACGGGGGTTTTACGGGGTCATTTTAACTTGGGGAGGGACCCCACCCACCTGAAATTCTCGCGGTGAGGTGAGGCCGGCAGGGGGCGGATGCAGGCCGAGGCGAGGCCGGCCCAGACGAAGTCAACGCGCCTGGTTCCTTCAATGTGGGGAAGCAGGGGATCGAGCTCATGCTCGACAGAAGGCAGCGACGGCGCAGGGACGCGGTCAACGCAGGCGGTCGAGGCAGAGGCGATGCAGGTGCGGGAACACCGGATCCAGGCAGCGGCGCGTCCGGCAAGAACCTGGCGACGGCGGCTCCTTGCTGCAGCAACTACAGGGAGAGAGAGAGATGTCAGCCGAGAGGGAGAAGGAGAGGAAAGAGGGAAGGGCGGAGGGGAGCAGAGGGGCGGCCTGGTAGTCGAGGTCGCCGGCAGCAGGTCGAGCCGGGGTTAGAGGAAGGGGCCCATGAACACCCTGTAACTCGTCCGTGCGTCTAGCAATTTCGATAAGGCCACCAAGGAGGTCACGGCTGAAATTAAAGGGGATAAGTATCCTTAGTAGTTTAAATCATAGATATTTTTTTATTCTCAAGTTAGTTATTTCCTAAAGTTTGTTAGTTCAGCTAGGCGTCCAAGTTTGTAAGCTGGCTATATAATGTCTAGCAATATCAATCAATAGACAAGCAGAAAAATAATCGCAATTATCCTTCCAGTTTTTCCCCTGCTCTTGTTGTGTGGCAGCCTCCTTTTCCTGGGCGCCACACCTCAACTGTCCAGGGGAGATCTAACCTATCAGCCTAGCACGTTCATAACACATTACAAAACAAAAGAGAGACTGCCAATATAAAGCCAAAAGGCAACAAAAAAAACAAAGATCCAAAAGAGGAGCTACTGAGGAAACCGGCTGAGACACAGAAAAAACAGACATGCTGTGAAAAGAAACCTAGCAAACGGAACGGGAAAAGATGGCATGTAACAACAAAAGTGGACCCTGGTTGTGTAAATAACCAAGTTGGCAACAACTAATAGAAATCAAACACATACCTTCTCAGTTATCTTCTCATCACTGTCAAGCTCTGGCGCCAAATAACTTTTTGTGCCACAATTAGGCGTACCGCCATATTTTCCAAGCTCGTCTTGGCCACAACAGGCATCTCCAAAGTCTCCAATTCGGACTTCATAATCAGAGCCCAGGAATATGTTATCTGGCTTAAGATCCCGGTGAACAATAAATTCACGATGCAGTGTTTTGACACCTCTTACTATCTCTTCGAAAAGTTTCCACCTATCCGGAATTGAGGCAAACTTTTCAGGCAAAAGCACGTCCGTCAGTGTGCTGTTTGGAAGTTACACGAAAAGATAAGCAAACAATCAGGCATGAATAAGGCTAAATGATGATGTAATAATGCATGCATTGAGATATAAAATGCAGCTCCCTCCTTCCACCAAAAGCTAACATGTTCATGACACAAGTTCATCCATCTGTGGTTGCATTAGATATACAGCTAGCTAATCTAATTCCACCCTTGTGCACAAACTTATTCAAATTGGCAAGCTTGAGAACATTGCATGACTCCCAGACTTGAGAAGATGGGTGCAGGCCAGTACGACTCCCACTCCCGCGTGCTGCAGATAAAACTCAAGCGCTTTCTTTGTTCTTATGTGATCTAAACTACTGAGCACAAAAATCGTAATGGCCGAACAACTTAATGACGACACAGTTGTGCGTCACTCCATTTTTCTTCCCTGACTGTTGCCCATAAAAGGGCTTGGAGCAGCATAAGTGCAAGGGGGGAAAGACAAAAGCAGAAGGCATCAAGAACACGAGCGCGAGAGCAAGACTCCCAACTCATCATTCGTCAAATCAACGACATTACTGAAAGTGATGCTTAATCATTTAGAACTATTCTCTCAAGTTCCCGAAGAACATCTCTAAATTACACAAATTGAAATAATAGGGGCTGCTGGGTGGTTGGAAATTGTAGTTGAGATGATATCATCTATATATCTGCATCGAGTAGCTTATTGAATGATGCCAGCTGCAACCATTTCGGCTTTCAACATTAGGCAGCATCATCATCTGTCAAGATAGCCTACTTACCACGTCACATGTGAAAACTAGAAGGGGATTAATTTATCGCAGAAGCTAATACTCCCTCCGTTTCTTTATGTAAGGTGTATTATTTTGGACACGGTGACCAAGGCGCACAATTATAGAGGTGTTAGGACAAAAGTGTACCCTTGAAAAATTTGTTAGTGGCAAGTAAATCAGTGAGTCCAGTAAAGTAAGAGATACATGCAATCGAGACAGAGATAGTCTCCTTTTGATACAAGGAGAGATACAGAAAATCAAAAGAGATACTTTCCTCTTTCTGGAGGGATAAAAAGGGAATTATGAGGATTTAGAAGAAATGCACCTTACATTGTGAAATTTTATCAAAAAAGTAGATTAATACACTGGTAGGGGTCGATCAGGCAAATCCCAAAGCTGACCCCCGAACAGCTGATACACCTTATATAAAAGAACGGAGGGAGTAGTTACTTCTTCTAGAGCATATCTCTCAGATATGTACTGGAAAGACTCAGCTAATCCAGGACCTTAAAATTCGAGATGGGATTGAATTGCGATCTTATATGCATGTTGCTGCCTCTGCCTTATATTAACAACGTAGAGCTTCATAACGCACACCAAATTTGAGAACTGCCCTTATTTTCATAGTCTGTACATTATGACAGGGGAATGTTTTGTGTGTACGTGGCAAAAGTATTACGGAGAATGACAATGATTAATCAGTACCATGTGTCAGAACAAGAACATAAGACAAACAAGATTTCCCGCTCGGGTCACACAAATCTGCAATGATATTGCTGAAATCCAAAAAATAAATACTCTGCTTACGTCCTATAATTTGCATAGCCATTTAGTGAAGAAAATTTGAAAACTGCCTGGTCAATTAGAACCATCATATTTTCAGCATCTTCACATTAGGCTATATGTATGAATGAGTGAGCATATGCAGTGTAGATGAGTTTTTAATGAACTATGTGTATTTAAGAATCAGGCACAGGTTAAGTCCTATGTCCAAATCGTGTTAGCAGCGCAGGCTCTGGCTACTGACATGAAGCATATGCGTAACTACGTTACTGCTAGATAAAATATGTGTTGAGCTAAAATCATAGTAACAGAATATGAACCTTGCACAGAGCTCTATATGGAGAAACAGATAATCTTCTTGTGGGGGAAGCCTTTTGTGATTCCACGGTTCTATCCAGGCCTAAAAAAAAGTCAGAAAAACCTCGAGAGGAACCGGAGGGAAATTCTTGTAGACATTACCTGAAAAAGCATCATAATGCGCCCATTCCTCAAACTTGAAATGATGTTAACTTCCCTAAATAGAGAAAAATAACTTAGTTTGAAAATATATTTAATAGATTAGGTTTAGAAAATAAAATAATTTTAAATGACCTTGGCTCTTCGAAGCAAGATGCACGCAGAGGGATGCATTTAACAGCACATTTACTACCCGAAATAAGGCACTTAAATTTTTTGCAGTCGCTAGCTTTGCCTATGACAAATAGAAATACAAATATCAATTCATAGACTGACAAACAAAATATTTGTACGAATAGTATTATTAATAACTCTTACCAAGTTTTTTACAAACATGGAAACTGTTGATTGACGGTTTCAAACAAGCTAGAAGATCATCAACAGTTCCAGAAGGAACCTAAGATTTTAAAAACTAATATTAGACTTTTAAACTACAACACAAGCAAATATAGGTTAAGGGATAATTTATACATACGTTCGTTTCAAAATCGATTGAACTGTTCGCATTTTTGAAAACCTTTAAGAACAACCATTCTTAGTTATAAATACATTACAAAGAGTGTTAAAACAGTACAAAAGCTTAAGCAAAACTTAGTTATGGGCCTACACTGACTGTGGTAAAGGGAGCAGGAATAGGACCATCCATTTTAAGAGAAAACTTGCATAGCTCTTCCAATTCATCACGTTTCAACCAGATTAGGCGGTAGGCTTTTGTTAATTTCCATTGCTTGCCACCTACAAAAAACAGAACATCACGGATCTTTTATGGCTAGATGACTTACTTTTCTCCATTGAGAAGTTGAACCGGTATGGGCCTGGCCCATCTAACTTTGGCCCAAGTGGCCTTTCTAGTTTAAGTATCTAGGAGGGCCCTCCTTGTGCAACCTAGCAACTGGCGCTCCTGAACAGCCGCCACAGCAATAGAAGGAGAGGTGAGGTCCTCTCAGTTCAACGAAAAGGTTGCCCATTTTTCCCTTTGACATTGATTACCTTACCTCCGACAGAAAATCAAGTTTCTAATCCATATATGACCAACACGCATTACAACAGAATAAAAGAAACAGCGAACAGAACTCCCTTTCCTTTTTAAGGTAACTAACTGTCTCATACTCTCCAAACCTCCCCTCTCTTTCTATCTCATATTTATATTTAAAATCACTTCTTAACAAGACCTGTACCTGCCGAGAATCTTCATTAAATGGACCAACTATGCATGTGAAGGCAATCCAGATGATCACAACATGTGCAGGTGTATTTCAATTCAACAAGGATGTCTTATGATGCAACCAAACAACCCGACAAGCTTAAATGACTAGATCCAACTACCATGATGCATGTGTCAAACTAATTACACAAGTCACAAATATAAGAAGAGTGACATAAATCCCCCAAAACATTCATATGCAAATCTGCAGACCCTGGACTGTACATGGCTGGTGGGTGCAAAATCTAGCCCTTGCTGCTGGCAGCTGGATAAGGACAGGGGACACTAATTTCTACGGTGCAAGGCCTTGATTTTGCAAGGGTTGATGTGCTGTATTCCCCAAGCAGCAATTTCATTGCTCACAAACTTGCAAGCTGGGAGCCTCATTGGACCTTAAACTACAGGAGCTAATCCAAACATGGTTGTTGGGTGTAAACTCTAGTCCATGGTCTCAATCATTGCTTGAAAACTTAATCTAGACGTGTTAACTCTTTTTGCTGACACTAGTTCCTAGCTTATTCCATTGAGTATTGGAGAAGGTATGGCACTAAATTCAGTACATGCATTAGGTGAATATACTCTATGCCTGGGAACAAACATTTCCCCCGATGAGTGAGAAATTACATATATAGTTATCAGATCATATGATTGAATTTAAAACAAGTCGAGAACTTACTAAAAAATTTAAGCAACAGGTGCTTCTGCGCTGGCCAAATACGAAGCTTAATCAGATCTTGGTCAGTATCCCCATGCTCCTCATCTCCATCCTCCTTGCTGCATTCTGAATCATCACCACTATCATAACCTCCAGAAATTGATCCATCCTCATCCCCATCCTCATCCTCATCCTCATCCTCCCCATCCCCATCCCCATCTTCATCCTCATCCTCCCCATCCCCATCCTCCCCATCCCCATCCTCATCCTCATCCGCATCCTCCCCATCCCCATCCCAGTCCCAGTCCCCAATCCCCGAGTTCTCCTTGCACCCCAGCCCTCCCAAAAATGACATAGCACCACCTGTTGATGGGAGGGCCCAGTCATCATCGCTCCAGTTGGATTTCACCATCGCATAGTCGTCAAGGGTCAATGGGAGGGACTGGTCGTCTTCGCTAGAACTGAATTCCGCCGCCGCATAGTAGTCCTCGGCCTTGTCAGCTTCCAGCGCAGGCTCGCCGCCGTGGAATAGCAGCCGCGCGATGTCGATGGTGTGGCCGTCTTGGACCACCGCCAGATACAGAGCGGGCTCACCGGCGAACTCTTGGTCGGGGTCACCAGAGCCGCCCTCCACCCGCCGTTGTTTCCACGCCGCTCGCCCGCCGCGGCCGCAGCGCACGCCGCCACCCCGTCCGCCGCAGCTCCGCCCGGCCCCGGCCCGCCCGCCGTAGCTCCGACCCGTCCCGGCTCCGTCCGCCACCGCCCCGCACGCCGCCGCCGCCGCCCCGCAGCTCCGTCCCGCCCGGCTCCGTCCGCCACCGCCCCTCAGCTCCGCCCTGCCCGGCTCCGTCCGCCACCGCCCCGGCCGCAAGCGGCCGCCGCTCCACCGCTCTCACCGCTCTCCGATGGCGCCGAAGAAGACGCCGAAGGGCAAGTCGGGCTTCTTTGGCGTGAGGCAGAAGCCCTTCGGTAACTTCGGAGTGGAGTTCTCCGACGCCGGGAGGCGTTGGTGGATCGACACGTACCCCTCCGCCCACGAAGGCCGCGTGTGCCTACGACGTGGCGCTGTGGCGTGCTGAGAGGCCTCGGGAGCACCTCAACTTCCCAGAGATCGAGAGTCGGGCGGAAGTGGAGATGCTTGTGCCGCGGAGCATCAAGATGAAGGAGATCCCGACGAAGAGGAAGACGACGAAGAAGCCGTCGGTTGTCGTCAGTGCCGGCGAGACCGACGAGGAGGCGATGGCGAGGTTTGCTTAGGAGCATCCGGAGTACGTCCAGGCCGAGCTGGAGTACTACTGGAAGCGTGAGGCGGAGCAGAAGAAGAAGGGAGCGAAGAAGGAGGACTCGGCAGACTTCTCGGAGGAGGAGGAGGGGTGCAACGACCCGGAGAAGGAGGAGTTCTGGGCGCAGTTCCGCAGCTCCGACGATGAGGAGTAGTTTATCTAGTAGTTTGAATAAGTAGTAGTTGAAGTTCATGTGGAACTATGTTGAATTTGATGTTTGAACTATGTTGAATGAAATAGTAGTTTGTCGTTTTAAGAAATTTACGTTTTCATTTTGGACCATCTATTGAAGTTGCTGTTTTGGACCATCAATTTGGACCATCTGTTGGAGTTGAGCTTTTTTCGGAGCTTCAAAACGCATTTTTTGACGGTCCAAATTTTACATCTTCGGTTTTGGACCGCCAAATTCTGCACCATCTATTGGAGATGCTCTTAACTAATTCAAAACTTAGTACATGAAGTACCCCCTAGCAATCATACGCCAGAACTAATCTAATTCGAAACAGACCGGCCTTGCCATATCATGGGAGGATAGAAGGCGTGATCCACACCGGCCGCGCCGACAACCTACGGTAGTGGTGCCCGAGCGCCTCCATCTTCTTTACGGTGCCATCCTTGATGTAGTACATCCCGACGGCCCGAGCGTCGGACTCGTCGGCCCATAAGTCCTTGGGCTCGCTAAGCGCGGCAAGCCTCGGTTTTGACCCTAAGAACAGCATATCCCGGAGAGAAAAAGAGAGAACACATCGTATAGTTCTCAGCCTTTTTACGTGTTGCTAGGAAGATTCTTAACAGGGAGTTTCTCTTTTACTTCGGTGGTAAATCAATGCAAACATTGCTGGAGGTAGCTCAGTTTACTGTAGCATTTTGGCAAAATGATTTTGCACATGAGTAGCTAAAAAACGGTGCACGTACACATCTGCGACGTTTGTAAAATAGTACCCTGCTAGCGATCGTACCCAAAAACCTAGCTAATTGGAAACAGATCGACCTTGCTATATCATGGGATAGAAGGCGTGATCCACACCGGTGGTGATGACAATGTACGGTAGTGGTGCTCGAGCGCCTCCATCTTCTTTACCGTGTCATCCTTGAGGCAGTACACCCTGACGGCCCGAGCGTCGGACTCATCAGCCCATAAGTCCTTGGGCTCACCAAGCGCGGCGACCCTCGGTTCGTCGTCAGTGAAGTAGATGCAGCCGGCCTTGATATCGGGGCGCCCACTTGTCGGCACGCACAACGAGTTGTTCACCCCGACGAACAGCGCGACGTCACCAATGTCCCTCGTCTTCTTCCACTGCCCGGCGCCGAGGACATGCACCTTGAAGGAGCACGTCCACCTATGCCGGCCGTACAGATCCTTGCCCCTGGTCACCTGGGCGTACTTGAGCACCACCATCAGCCGCCCACCTGGAGCAGTCGCCAGGTACTTGCGATGGCACGACGAGCCACCTTCCTCAATGGTCAGCCTTGGCGTGACAGCCGTGCTTGTGTAACCGCCTGACTCAGTGTCACGTTGCCACGCCTCCACGACGCCGGAGTAGGAGACGGATAGGAACCGGCCGTTGTGGTGGATAGCGTCCTCCACGCCGTCGTGCGACGGCGCCAGCATCCACACAGCGTCCTCCGCTGTGGCGAAGGCCGGGGCGCCGAAATCCGGGCCCAGGATTAGCATGGCCGTACCATAGCTGCCGGGGCGGCGCGGGGAGGCCGGCGAGAGGACAACCTTCCGGTAGAACGACGTGCGCATTTCGTCGGCCGTCAACACGTGCGCCCCGTGCACCAGACGCCTCGAGGAATCACTAATGAACGACGGCCCTAAGGCTGGTCATAGTGGGGAGTAATATATACTAGTGTCATGCATATGACACTAGTCTAAGTTACTACTTTCATAGTGCAAAGTAACATATTAGTAGTGTCATAGATGGATTCATTTATTAGCTTGTAGACTCATCCTTTCTCGGGAAGCGCTATGTTACAGTAATATATTATGTTACTCTAAACACCTCTTTCCTCATTAACTATATGCCACATAAGCAAAGTTTTCTTGAAATGCGCTATGTTACTACCTAAGTTACTCCCACTATGACCAGCCTAAGCCGAATCGGATGGCCATGAAGCGCCATATGTTCACAATGAACTCCTCGTAGGGCGTATGGAGGAACACACCCATGGTGGTGATGTCCGGGAGCGTGTGCTGCTCCACTAGTAGAAAAAGGGCCTTTTGTCCCGGTTCTAGAGGGCCTTTAGTCCCGGTTCTGGAACCGGGACTAAAGGGTCATTACTAAAGGTCCCCCCTTTAGTCCCGGTTCTTATACGAACCGGGACTAAAGGCCCTCCACGTGGCTGCTACCTGGAGGTCCACCTTTAGTCCCGGTTGGTAACACCAACCGATACTAAAGGATTTTTTTAAATTTTTTTGAAATATTTTCCGATTTTCAAATTTCTGAATTATTTTAACCTCTAATCTCTAATCACCCCTCATCACTGCTCAATTTAATCTCTAATCACCCCTCATCATTCCAAATCATCTAACTTCCCGAACGGTCACCCATCCTCCCACTCCCCCTGCCTGAGCACACTTAACTTCCGGGTTCTATTCTCCCTCGTTTCCAAGTCTGCACTTGTTGTTTTCCTGACAATAGTAAGATGTCAATCCTATTAACCCTGAGGAGTTTAGCTTGAGCATGAAGTCACACATTTCACTGTTTGAGTTTGAAACTATTGTTCTAAAAAACAATAATTATTTAGTAACACTAATATTTCTTGAATAAGTAGTTTGACCATTGTTTGACCACAGTTTGACCAGATTTGACCAAAATTCAAAAAAATTGAAATAATTATTTAGTAACACTAATATTCTTGAATAATTATTTAGTAACACTAATACTTCTTAAATAAGTAGTTTGACCATAGTTTGACCAGATTTAACGAAAATAAAAAAAACTGAAATTTGAGCATAATTTTTTTTCCTTTTGGAATTTGAGGATTCTAAAAATTTGCAAACAGGCCGTAGGCGATCAAAATCGGATGCGTATTTTCGTGCTGAACATTTTGATATATTATACGTTTTTTTTCTGACATCGTATGCAAAAGTTATAGCCGTTTTACATTTTCCCTACACTTTTTGCAAAACATGTCCAAATTTAAGTTTTTAAATTTTCCTAACTAGTAGATGTGGTAACATAACTACATCTCGAAGGATTTTAACTTTTGAAGTTGTTATCATTTTTTTTTGCTTTTTACAAAACTGAAAAGGCGATACACCGAGAGGGGGGGGGGTAGGATTTAAAAATTGCACCATTAGTACCGGTTCGTGCCACGAACCGGTAATAATGGGCATCTCACCCTTTAGTACCGGTTCGTGGCACCAACCGGGACTAAAGGTCCCATTTGAACTGGGAGTAATGCCTGTACGGTGCCCTCGCCGCTCGAACCGGGACTAATGCTCACATTAGTCCCGGTTCGTAATGCAACCGATATTAATGCTTTTTTCTGGCTGAACCAAAGCCCCTTTTTCTACTAGTGCTCGCCGGTGGCGGGGTTGACGAGGTAGATCTGGCCTTGGTCGTCGGCCGTGGCGAGCCATCCACGGGAGGAGCCGAGGACGAGGTGGTCGTCGCGCAGTGCAGGGTACGGTGCACGCACCGTGGCTGCGCGCCGATCGGCGACGGAGTAGAGCGTGGTGGCCGCCGGGTTCTCCTCGTTCTTGCCGGGGAGGAGGAGCCACGGGGCCGACGGCTTGAATACGTCGTCGTCATCGCAGGATGCGGCGAAGGCAATGTGGTCGAGGAATCCCAGGCGATCGTGGATGTCCGCCATCAGCTCTGGTAGGAGGCTAGGCCAGTGTCTGGGAACGTCGGCATCAACCTTGGGGGCGATCGCTTTCCTAGCGGCGGCGGCCTTCTTTCGCCTGGCGGCGGCGCCCTTGCTTCTGCCCATTGGCACGTACTCCTACTCCTACAGATCGATCAGAGGTGGGGACTGATTTGTTTTTAATGAAAAAAGAAATAAAATACACCTCCTACGAACAATGGTAGAGCCATGATGGCCTTCCCTAAAAAAAACAATGGTCCGTTTTCTTGTCCTATTAGACATATTTTTGGCCTAAATTTAAGACTGATTTACATCGGTGCGGACACGCAGCGGACACCCGCGCTGTCCTCCTCTGGCCAGCCCGTCTGTGGTACACGCAGACACCTTTCCCCCAAACCCTATATGGCGCGTTAAGTGCCAGTTAGTTCTTTTAGCAAACCATCGCACACCCCCCCTCTTATCTGAGTTGGCTCATTCACCTTTTCTTTTATGTTTTAAAGTGTGAATCGAACTATGTACCTCCAAGTTTTAGTACCAAACGGATGACCAGGTGGTACGGCCAACCTTTTGTGCCTAGGTTGCTTTTTCTTTTTCTTTTCAACGCTAAAAATACACAATCGTTTCCTGTTTGGTTTCGTTTTCATTTTCTTTTTTTTGTTTGCCAGTTTTTCTTCTATTTTTTACTTTTCTACTACTATTTAATTTTTGTTTTCCTTTTCAAAATTTGTGCACTTTCTTTCAACCTGATGAGACCTTTTTAAAAACTGATGAATAATTTTTTAAATTCGTGAATATTTTTTAAAATCAACAAACTTTTACTTCAAAATACATGATTTTTTTAATATTTTGACTTTTTTTAAAAAATTGATGATTATTTTTCAAATTTTAGATTTTTTTTCAAATACGTGAAATTTTTGGGATTTTGGTTTTTTCCTATCTTTCCTTTTCTTGATTTTTCCCTTTTTCTTGTTTTAAATTTTTTATTTTCTTTTTTCACATTTTTGTCATGAACATTTTCTAAAATTCAATAATTTTATGAACATTTTTTAAGTCCGCATTAAACTGTGAAACTTTTTTTTCAAATTCATGAACAATGTTTGGGATCCACGAATATTTTTTAAATTCATGAACATTGTAAAAATCCATTAAGATCTTTTGATTTAACAAAAATTCGGAAATAAGAAAAATTATAGCTGTTTTTTCCTGAGCTTGCACCGGAGGAGTGAAAAAAACGAAGGGAGCAACGGGGCAGGAAGCCGAGCTGAGCAAGCGAGAGCTTCCTGGGCCACCCAGTATATAAGCTATTTTAAGGTTTCAGTGTGGAATAGCAGCTCTGAGTGGGTTCACACAACCAACACGAGTTGTCAAAACGTGTAAAAGACACCACAATCATGCAACGAACAACTCCAGTCTCATCTGAGAATAAATATCGTCTCCAACACCCACAGCCCAACACGATATATGAACAAAAAAAAATCACCGAAACATCATTAAAACCCAAGCTAGCGCAGATAAAACCAAACAAAACAACCGCAATAATCTACTAAAGAAAAAAAGAGTTAATCCCATGAGTGAAAACAACACGGCTGAACAATGCTCCGGGACTGCCGGGGGAGCTGCGATCTAAATACCCGAAAGTAAGTACTACTAGCTAGCTAGTTCCGCGCATCTCCCGTTGATTCTAGCTACTTTCATCAATGCCATTTATAATGCTCCATTATCAGTTTGATTGACATCTATTTCTCGTAAAGTGCTTGTGGCAGGTGTTGGGGAACGTACTAATTTCAAAAAAATTCCTACGCACACGCAAGATCATGGTGATGCATAGCAACGAGAGGGGAGAATGTTGTCCACGTACCCTCGTAGACCGAAAGCGGAAGCGTTAGCACAACGCGGTTGATGTAGTCGTACGTCTTTACGATCCGACCGATCAAGTACCGAACGCACGGCACCTCCGAGTTCAGCACACGTTCAGCCCGATGACATCCGTCGAACTCCGATCCAGCCGAGTGTTGAGGGAGATTTTCGTTAGCACGATGGCGTGGAGACGATGATGATGTTCTACCGACGCAGTGCTTCGCCTAAGCACCGCTACAGTATTATCGAGGTGGACTATGGTGGAGGGGGCACCGCACACGGCTAAAAGATCAAACGATCAATTGTTGTGTCCTTGGGGTGCCCCCTGCCCCCGTATATAAAGGAGCAAGGGGGGGGGGGGGGGGGTGCGGCCGGCCAGGGAGGAGGCGCGCCAGGAGGAGTCCTACTCCCACCGGGAGTAGGACTCCCTCCCTTCCTTGTTGGAATAGGAGAAGGGGGAAAGAGGTGGAGGAGAGGAAGGAAAGGGGGGGGGGCGCCTGTAACACCCCGGATGTAACTTTCCATATTTGTAACTCCAACTCTTGCCATTTTCGGCTATGTGTTATGATATTCCCCTCGTGGTCGGGTTTTTGTCTTTCGTTTTGCATTTTATTCATGTCATGTATATCATATCATGTCTTCATGTGCATTGCATTTGCATACGTGTTCGTCGCAGGCATTCGAGCATTTTCTCCGTTGTCCGTTTTGCAATCCGGCGCTCCCACCTCCTCCGGCGCACCCCTCTTGTTTTCTTTTCGTGAGCGGGTGTTGAACGTTTTCGGAATGGACCGAGGCTTGTCAAGTGGCCTTGGTATACCACCGGTCAAGTTTCGTTCCATTTGTAGGTCGTTTGATACTCCAACGGTTAACCGGGTAACAGCAAATGCCTTCTGTGTGTGCAGCAAAACCCCCCTCTCTAAACAGCCCAAAACCCACCAAACTCTCTTCCATGCTCTAGGTCGTTCGATCACGATCGTGTGGGCGAAAATCGCACCTCATTTGGACTCTCCTAACTCCCTCTACCTATATATATGCCTCCCCTCCCAAAATAATACGCACATCAAACCCTAGCATTTTTCCCGCCGCCGCCGGACGGATCCCGCAGCCAGTCGCCGCCCGACACGTGGCCCCCGGCCACCGGGCGCGCCCGTGGCCCGCCGGGCCCGTACGCCGCCCCCGCGGGCCCGTCCCCGCCCGCAGCCGCCGAGCGCCCCGCCCGGTCGCTCCCCGCCACCCGTCGTCCGCTGCACCGCCGCCTCGCCGCCCTCCGCCGCGATCGGCGCCGCCGCGCCGCTCCGCCGCCTCGCCGCCGTCCGCCGCCCGTCGCCTCGCCTCCGCCGCCGCCGCATCGCCGCCGTTCCGCGGGCCACCGCCTCCGCCGGACCCGGGCGCCGCCGTCCCCGAGCCGGCACCGCGCCCCGCCTCCGGTCGTCCCTCCTCCTCGTCCCCGCTGCTGTCTCCGGCGCCGTTCACGGCGAGCCCGACCTCGAGCCGAGCCCGTGATCCCGATCCAGTCAACTGCTAGGTTAGACTTCCCTCTCCCTGAGATTTTCTAAGTCATTTTATTTTACAATATGTGCCCATGTTCATAGCATCGTAACTCTCTGCATACAGCTCCGTTTCGCGCGTGTAATATATCGAAATGTTCACCTCGTGATGCTCTACATTTTATTAAATTGCACCATGTTCATTAGAGTCCATCTTAATGCCCAAATCTCTGGTGCAAGAGTGCTAGTTGCTGTTGTCTGCTGTTACTTAGCAGAACTTGGAGATTTGTTATTTTTGTATCATTTAATCTGTGCATCTTATGGGCATGAGCTCTACAAGTGTTTTGTTGTATGACATGCCATCTTTCCAGTAGTGTATGCTATGTATTTTCGTGATCTCTGTGGTGACTAGCACAAGCATGCAAACTAGGCCCCGTAATGTTTCTGATTTCAGAGACTTAGTAATTTCTTTAAGTCTTTGTCTGCTGTTATTTTGTTCCCATGTAAACTTGATGCTACAGAGAGATCCATGCATATTTTGGAGATGTTCAGTAAGGATGTTTTGTAGATATTGTTGTAATTGATCCATTCCTGCCCTTGTTTGCAATTATGGAGTTCCATAGTATGACTCAATCTTGCTCTACTTTTGCTATAAAATATTTCTGGCAGATTGTTTACGTGTTACTCAATTTTGCCAAGCTTGTTGTAGTTGTTTCATACAAGCTATGTATTTTCTCTTGCCATGGATAGCTTAATAAACATGCTATATTGCTGTAGGTATGCTTTTTTTGTCATGCATTGCTTTGTGGTGAGTGCATCAAGCTCACCAAGGTGCCTTCATATTACTGTTTCTGCCATGCTCTGTTTTCTGTAAGTCTGAAACCTGTTAACGAAACTTGCTATGTTTACATGGTTGCCATCATATCTTCTGGTCCTTTTTGGCTTATGGTCAGTAAGGGACTTTTGTCATATGCACTTAGTAGAATACTTCCATGCCTTGTTTGGCCATGTTAAGTTCCTTTAGCATGTTGATTTCGTGCTCTGAACATTGCTACCTGATGCTGTTTCAGGCATGTCCATTAATTTCACCAAGTCTGTGATCCTGTTATCTTTTGCACTTTTGCCATGCTTGTTTGAACCTGCTATGGTGTGATCTAGCCATAGCTCAGTGTTCATCTTTTGTCAATAATCTCCTGTAGATTACTGCCATATGCTTTGTTGCTATGTTGGAGTGCTGTAGCATTGTTACTTGTTGCATTCTAAGTGCTATCATGCTGTTAATCGCAAATTCGTGCCATTCTTGTTTTGCTTGCCATTTGCAAACCGTGCATCCGTTTCCGGTGATCTTTATATCGATTTCAACCGAAATCATCTCATCTTTCCAGTGGCATGCTTGGTTTGCCAAGTTACTGCCTTGTTCACCATTTTCCCTCCGGAGCACGCATATGCATCGCATATCATATCTCGCATATCATTCATGTATTGCATCATGTTGCTTGTGCTTTTTCCCGTGATTGATTGTGGTTCCATTGCTTGTGTTCTTGTCTTGGGTAGAGCCGGGAGACGAGTTCGTGAACGAGGAACTTGTTGAGTACGCTTACGAGGATCAAGCTTTCGACAACTCTGAGAACCTTGCAGGCAAGATGACCACCCCTCAAAATCACTTCTATCTTTGCTTTGCTAGTTGTTCGTTCTATTGCCATGCTGCGCTACCTACCACTTGCTATATCATGCCTCCCATATTGCCATGTCAGCTTCTAACCATCCTTTCCTAGCAAACCGTTGTTTGGCCAAGTTACCGCTTTTGCTCAGCCCTTCTTATAGCGTTGCTAGTTGCAGGTGAAGTTGAAGTTGGTTCCATGTAGGAACATGGATATGTCGGGATATCACAATATCTCTTATTTAATTAATGCATCTATATATTTGGTAAAGGGTGGAAGGCTCGGCCTTATGCCTGGTGTTTTGTTCCACTCTTGCCGCCCTAGTTTCTGTCATACCGGTGTTATGTTCCTTGAGTTTGCGTTCCTTACGCGGTTGGGTGATTTATGGGACCCCCTTGACAGTTCGCCTTGAATAAAACTCCTCCAGCAAGGCCCAACCTTGGTTTTACCATTTGCCACCTAAGCCTTTTCCCCCGGGTTTTCGTGAGCCTGAGGGTCATCTTTATTTTAAACCCCCGGACCAGTGCTCCTTCGAGTGCTGGCCCAAACTGGGCGATGTCCGGCGCCCCCTGGGCAACCAGGGTCTATGCCAACCCGACGTCTTGCCCATCCGTTGTGCCCTGAGAACGAGATATGTGCAGCTCCTATCGGGATTTGTCGGCACATTCGGGTGGCTTTGCTGGTCTTGTTTTACCATTGTCGAAAGGTCTTGTAAACCGGGATTCCGAGACTGATCGGGTCTTTCCGGGAGAAGGTTTATCCTTCGTTGACCGTGAGAGCTTATGATGGGCTAAGTTGGGACACCCCTGCAGGGTATTATCTTTCGAAAGCCGTGCCCGCGGTTATGAGGCAGATGAGAATTTGTTAATGTCCGATTGTAGAGAACTTGTCACTTGACCCAATTAAATACATCAACTGAGTGTGTAGCCGTGATGGTCTCCTCTCGGCGGAGTCCGGGAAATGAACACGGTTTGAGTTATGAATGACGTAAGTAGGAGTTCAGGATCACTTCTTGGTCATTACTAGATGACGACCGTTCCGTTGCTTCTCTTCTCGCTCTCTTTTGCGTATGTTAGCCACCATATATGCTTAGTGCCTGCTGCAGCTCCACCTCATTACACCATCCTTTCCGATAAGCTCAAATAGTCTTGATCTCGCGGGTGTGAGATTGCTGAGTCCTCGTGACTCACAGATTCTACCAAAACAGTTGCAGGTGCCGACGATGCCATTGCAGATGATGGGATCGACCTCAAGTGGGAGTTCGATGAGGAACGTGGTCGTTACTATGTGTCTTTTCCTGATGATCAGTAGTGGAGCCCAGTTGGGACGATCGGGGATCTAGCATTTGGGGTTATCTTATTTTCATTTGGATCTTGACCGTAGTCGGTCTATGCGTGTATTTTGGATGATGTATGGATTATATTTATGTATTGTGTGAAGTGGCGATTGTAAGCCAACTCTTTATCCCATTCTTGTTCATTACATGGGATTGTGTGAAGATGACCCTTCTTGCGACAAAACCACAATGCGGTTATGCCTCTAAGTCGTGCCTCGACACGTGGGAGATATAGCCGCATCGTGGGCGTTATAGCGCCCCCCTCTCCTTGTCCTATTCGGACTAGGGGGAGGGGCGCGCGGCCCTTGCCCTGGCCGCCTCTCCTCATCTTCACTAAGGCCCACTATGGCCCATTAACCCCCGGGTGGTTCCGGTAACCCCTCCGGTACTCCGGTAAAATCTCGATTTCATCCGGAACACTTCCGATATCCAAATATAGGCTTCCAATATATCAATCTTCATGTCTCGACCATTTCGAGACTCCTCATCATGTCCGTGATCACATCCGGGACTCCGAACAACCTTCGGTACATCAAAACATATAAACCCATAATATAACTGTCATCGAAACGTTAAGCGTGCGGACCCTACGGGTTCGAGAACTATGTAGACATGACCGAGACACGTCTCCGGTCAATAACCAATAGCGGAACCTGGATGCTCATTTTGGCTCCCACATATTCTACAAAGATCTTTATCGGTCAGACCGCATAACAACATACGTTGTTCCCTTTGTCATCGGTATGTTACTTGCCCGAGATTCGATCGTCGGTATCTCAATACCTAGTTCAATCTCGTTACCGGCAAGTCTCTTTACTCGTTCCGTAATATATCATCCCACAACTAACTCATTAGTTGCAATGCTTGCAAGGCTTAAGTGATGTGCATTACCGAGAGGGCCCAGAGATACCTCTCCGACAATCGGAGTGACAAATCCTAATCTCGAAATACGCCAACCCAACAAGTACCTTTGGAGACACCTGTAGAGCACCTTTATAATCACCTAGTTACGTTGTGACGTTTGGTAGCACACAAAGTGTTCCTCCGGTAAACGGGAGTTGCATAATCTCATAGTCATAGGAACATGTATAAGTCATGAAGAAAGCAATAGCAACATACTAAACGATTGAGTGCTAAGCTAACGGAATGGGTCAAGTCAATCACATCATTCTCCTAATGATGTGATCCCGTTAATCAAATGACAACTCATGTCTATGGCTAGGAAACATAACCATCTTTGATCAACGAGCTAGTCAAGTAGAGGCATACTAGTGACACTCTGTTTGTCTATGTATTCACACAAGTATTATGTTTCCGGTTAATACAATTCTAGCATGAATAATAAACATTTATCATGATATAAGGAAATAAATAATAACTTTATTATTGCCTCTAGGGCATATTTCCTTCAGTCTCCCACTTGCACTAGAGTCAATAATCTAGGTTACACAGTAATGATTCTAACACCCATGGAGCCTTGGTGCCGATCATGTTTTGCTCGTGGAAGAGGCTTAGTCAACGGGTCTGCAACATTCAGATCCGTATGTATCTTGCAAATTTCTATGTCTCCCACCTGGACTAAATCCTGGATGGAATTGAAGCGTCTCTTGATGTGCTTGGTTCTTGTCGTGGAATTGTCACGACAGATGTCCTCGAGCTAGGACTTAGTCGTGGAGCCATCGCAGCTAGGAAGCTTGAAGGGGTTTTGCGGGACAAGGAACACGAGGGTTTATACTGGTTCGGCCCCTTACGGTGAAGGTAAAGCCTACGTCCAGTTCGAGGTGTTATTGATTAGGGTTACGATCGCCAGGGAGCTAAACAGCTATGCCCGGCTCTCGGAGAGATTGTTGTCGCCCCCAAACCGCCGCCGGGTCGTCCCTTTATATAAGGAGGCTGACACCCAGCAGCCCTTAGAGTCCGGCCGGCTCATAAGAGTGTCCGGCCTGGACTCTAAACAATACTTGCCTTACACTACAAGTCTACTATAACAATGATTGTAACTACAGGCTTTAAGCTATATCCGGGTCTCAGCCCATCTCTGGCCCAATATCCTGAAACTTAACTCCAGGCTTCTGGTAATGATCCTTGGAGTAACCCGGCCCTCCTGGCGGGTGACCCCCAGGTCTATATCCTCAACATTAGGCCCCAGATTGGCTTGAGCCGGCTCGTGTCAATCTTCAGCTCTGCAGACAGAAAAAATTCTCCGGCTTACCATTCATGTGAAGGTCATAACCCGGAATGACGTCATCCTCTGGACTCCGGATAATCCGCCGTGACGTCATCCTCCATTAAGTCCGTTTTTTACTCCGCCAGATCCGCAACGGATCTTTGCTTTTACTGTCCTTCCGAGAATCGAGGCGCCGTGAGGGGGGAGATAACCACACCGTGGCCTCCTTGAATCCCGCGCCCACTTATGACTCGGCCTTATAAATAGGCCGGCCCAGCACTTCCTTCTCGCACTCTCCCTCTTCCTCCTCGCGCCATCGCTCCTCTGCTCGAGCTCCGCCACTGCCGCCGCCGTCGCGCCCCTGGTCTTCATCAACCCGGCCGCTGCATCACCCTGACTCGGACCAGACTCACGGCGGCGACCTCCGCTCCTTCCAACTCCGGTGAGTCCCCTTTGCCTTGCTAGAACAGATCTGTTGGTAGGGTTCGTTCAGTTCTTCGTGTTCATCACCATTGCCCACAGACTCGGTAGTTCTTGTTGCCACTGGAGTTAGTTGATCTTTGACCTCGCGTAGAACTACTGCGGTAGAGGTTTGAGACCCATTTCATCTATAAGAAACCCTCTTTTTACTGCATAAAAACTGTGTTCAACCTCAAGAACTTCTTCTGCCTCTGTTTTTTAGGTCTAGAAAATTTTCACCTCACCCGACCATTTTGATCCGAAAAAGTTACTGCAATATGTGAAATCCGTTTTACCACACTTAGTAAAAACTGCAACCCTTGAATCTTGGCGGCTTATGCTTCCGACTTAAAGAAAACATGCGCCGTAGAACGTTCCGGTTTAAAGAGAAACATGCTCTGTAAACTCTTCCGGCTTAACTGTAGTAAACCGTAGATGATCAACTTATCCTAAAAGCCCCGACGGCTTAGATAACCCATCGTATCAATATATATCATTAGTCCCCTTCATAAGTCGTCATTGTAGTTTGAATGATAAACTCCGGCTTATAATTAACCCGGACACCTTTCTCTTTATCATAGAACCACCAATCGTCACCATGCCTCCCAAGGCTCCCATCACTTGCAACTGGATGAGATCCAACATCACTGATGAAACCCTGGCCAACTTTGTTAAGTCCGGATATCTGCCCAGGAAGGAAGTGATGTCCTACCGTGCCCCTGACCCGTCAGAAGAAAGACCACAGCCGAGAGACGGGGAGGTAGTGATCTTTGCGGACCATATGAGCCGGGGCTTCGCACCGCCCGGCTCAAAATTCTTCCGGGACGTGCTCAACTTCTTTGACCTTCGGCCTCAGGATATAGGACCCAATTCCATATCCAACATCTGCAACTTCCAAGTCTTTTGTGAAGTATATCTTGGAGAAGAGCCGAGTCTGCTGCTCTTCAGAGAGCTGTTTTATTTGAACCGCCAAACCGAGTGCGCAAACGGTCCAAGTCTAGAGTTAGGCGGCATCTCCATCCAACGGCGCAGGGATTGTCTGTTCCCTTACGCAGAACCGCCAAGTCACCCCAAGGACTGGAACATGACTTGGTTCTACTGCCAAGACACGTCCCCGGCTGATGAGAGCCCGCTGCCCGGCTTTCGCCCAACGCGCCTGGAGCCAACTCATCCATTATCCGACAAGCTGACTGCCGCAGAACGCCAGCCTCTGCTTCCAACGATCAACAAGATCAAAGCCCTGCTAGGCAATGGTCTGAACGGAATTGACCTGGTCCGGGTCTGGATCTCATGGCGGGTGATCCCATTGAGCCGCCGCCCCGGCTTAATGTGTGAGTACACCGGGCGAAAGGATGACCCGCAGAGGCACAGTCGCAATGATCTTCCAGAAGACGTTGCTGAAGAAGAGACCAAGGCTCTTTTAAACGAGAGCCTGGCAGACTGTGGAAGAACCGGGCTAGCCCCGTTCTGCAAGACCAATCCAGCCCCAGCGGTAAGCCGCTGACTTTAACCTTTCCATTTTGTTTTACCTGTCATCTTACTAAGAACTCATTACTGTATTTCTCAGGCTGATGATAAATTCTGGCGGGTCAAGTATGACCACGAGGCGGCCAAGAAGGCCAGGAAGGCGAAGAAAGCCGCCAAGAGAGCCGCCCCTCGCAAAAAGGGAAACAGACCCACTGCTTCGGAGCTGCTGCAATTAAGCGATAGCTCCGAGTCAGAGGTAACCCTTAAATCTTTTAAATTCTTGCAGTATATGTTGTCTGATGCTGTCCGCCTTATCAACACTTGCTTATTGACAGGATGACACCGGCGCCAGTAACCCGGTGGTCGAAGAGGTAACATCACTTTCCTCCGGCTCGGAGCCTTTACCACAGCTGAAAGTCCGAAGGGTAACCCGGAAAGTAAGCTTTTCCCATCCATTAGCTCACCGAGACCCTCAATTTCTTTTGAAGCAGCAGGTTCACGAGAGCCGGCGTCACACCCGGGCCCGCAAGGACACCGACCTCTCCACTGGGTTACCCGACGCAACGAGGAAACGCCGCACTGAGGTTTTTTCTCACCTGTACCCTTTTCATCCGTTGGCGGGTGTCATCCGTCAGCCACTCAACTCTTCTGACTCCAATTACCAGGAGACCTCCCCCTCCTCGGGTGACTCCATGCAGTCAAGTCTGCCGGCCTTCAAGACTGCCCCCGGGTAATAACAATCTCCTTACATTATCTGTCTGTACTTACCCTTTGTATGCCTAACACTTCTGCCTTTTCAGTGCCCAGGCAAAGCTCACCAAAAGAGCAAAGAAGACCAGGTCAGCCGGAGTGCCCGACTTGCCTGAGCCGGAGACGACGGCTCAAGAGCCGCCAGTCGCCTCCGCCCCTGAAGCCACCATTCCCATGGATACGGCGCCTGAAGCCCCTGCCCCGACCACCAAGACAACGACCGAAGCATTAGCTAACCCGGAGGCCTCCGGCTCAGCCCCACCAGCTAACGACCCGGACGTGGTAATTACCCGGACGGAGTTTGTTGAGCCGGGGAGGCCGACCGCGCTGGCCAAATGCTCCGCGAGGGGGGAGTTGCTGCAACCCCACCGGGTGAATCTGGATCTCTCCAGCTACACCGACTTAAGTATTGGAGAACTCGTCTCAGGCTACATCAGCCAGGTTCACAAGAGCCGGGACGCCGAGATCGCCATGGTCAACCAGATCCAACAAAAATCTGAGGTAACCTTCTGCTGTTCTCTTACTTTCCGCATAGTGATCCTTGCCATTCTAGCCCCCAAGTCTAGGACTTATACTTGAATATGTTGTAGACTTTAGATTCCGGCTTACTGAACTGAGCCGGCCGTACATAGATAGATACGTTCAATATGCATTAGCCCCCAAGTGCCAAGTGTCTTTGCTTGGAAAGCGCTTGGGACTTTATAGAATGACTGTTAATAACCCGGAAATATATGCAGGCTGTTGGCAAGAAATTAGAGTCGGACCTGGCGGATCTCAAGAGCCGGCTGAAGGCACAAGAGATGGAGACCCGGAAGGCAAATGCCAAGTTTGTCTCCAGCATCGCCGCTCAGGAGAAGTTGAAGACTGAATTCGACGCTGAGCGGAAGGCCTGGGCTGAGGAGAAAACTGCACTGGTGACCCGGGCAGAACAGGCGGAGAAGGCCCTTACTGAGAAGACCGCTGAGCTCTCCGGTCTAAAGCGCCAAGTGTCCCAAATGGTAGCTGCCATCTTTGGTAAGTCGCCTCACCGGCTTTCATTCACGTTGGAATGTTTACATCTCTTAACTCATCCTTACCACCGGGTCATCTGATGTTGTTAAACAGGTTCCAGAAGCGCCAACTTGAACCAGAGCGTGGTCACCAAGTTAAAGGCCGTGTACACCCTGGTGGAACAGCTCTACACCGGGTCACAGCGGGCTTTAGCTGTGGTGGCCCTGTCGAATGAAGTGCTAACTCATCTGGCCGAAGTCCTGCGCCGGCTCGCAGTTCTGCCGCAGCGGATCCAGGAGCTACGACGAGCATCCGCGAGATCCGGAGCAATCGCCGCACTGAGCCGGGCCAAAGCCTTCTTGCCGGAGCTAGACCCGGCAGACATCGCCCTGGGTTACCCCAGCCTGAAAGAAGACGGCTCAGCGTTCGACCAGAAGGACTTCGCGGCTTGTGTGAAGGCTGTGCGCCCGGTGGCCACCATCATCGGGAACGACACCGATTTAACCAAGTATCAGCCGGGATACAACGCGGAGAATCAGAGGATTCCAACCCCTCGCTATGAAGCCATCAATCTGATTCCTCCGGCTCGCCAGCACACCTTCGCCCCGGAGATTAACCCGGACGGGTTAATTGACGAAGAAGCTCAGTTCGAAGCTCTCAGTGGCATCAACTGGAAGTCGTCGACCTTCGAAGCCTTGGGATCAGCCGGAGCAGAAGATGAGCCAGGGACTTCGACTCAGCAGGCGTCATAAACCGGCTAGCAGCTCACCAAACAACGCTCCAACCTTGAAACTTTGAAAGATTTTTGTAATAGAATAGGTGCAACAATTTATCTCTGCCGTGCCCTCGTGCACGTAATGAATGCTGAAATCCTTTGAAGTCATTCTTTTTGATGCTCCTCCGGGTTATAATTATCCTTCGTGCTTCTCAACCTTTCTTAAAAAAGTACCTTTAAGTATCTGCATAAGAAGGCAAATCACAAGTCACAAGGCGGCTTACCGCCCTGAGAATCAGGTGTCTGAGATGGATAACCCGGAAATTCAAACCAAAAAGACTGGTCTTTAACTATATTCTGAACATAGTCATGATAACACACTCAACAGCTTGTAAGCATACTTCCGGGTTAAATAACCCGGGTAGCACGGTTAATATTTGAACTCGAATTTACTTGTCTTGATGACATCCATGATGCTCAACTAACAAGATAAACCAAAATTAAGCCGGCAAGTGAAACCCGGCAGTACATACTTTGACATGATCAGAGTAAACTTGTGGTAAAATGTAAAAATTTAAGGACTTTCGGTTCGAATACGACCAGAACCTCGGTCCAAAGGGGTTAAGCTAAGATTCGGATACGATCATATAGCCCCCAGTGGGTTCGGCGATGCCAATCAAGAGGGTATCGACAGCTATGTTCTCTTGGGTTCGAATACGACCCATGTTTGAACAGGAAGCCCCCATGTGATTCTGAAAATTGTTTAACGACGCTGATTCGAATACGATCCACGTCGGTTCTCAGAGGGGTTACACTATGATTCAAATATGACCAAAGGCAACCTCCCAATGAGCTCGGCACTTTGCCGATCAAATGGGTATCGACAGCTATGTTCTCTTTGGTTCGAATACGACCCATGTGTGAACAGGAAGCCCCCAAGTGACTTTATTGCTTACAGCTAGATTCGAAGATGATCATAATCCGGCTCTTCTGTAAGTCAGCATGTAAAAAACAACACCCATATTTGGGAGAGAGCAAAGGACAGAGGTCCTGCTTTATTACTTTATCATAATATATACATGGCTGAGATAAATATGTACATCACAAGAGCCGGTAGCTCAAGTGTAGTAAGGCCGAAGCTGAGCTATGTTCCACGGCCGACGGGTCTCCTCCTCAGATTTACGCGAGTCCTTATGCTCCCGGATATCAATGAGGTAATATGACCCGTTGTGCAAGTTCTTACTGACCACAAAAGGCCCTTCCCAAGGCGGGGATAACTTGTGTGCATCTGTTTGATCCTGGATGAGTCGGAGCACCAGGTCGCCTTCTTGGAAGACCCGGGATTTGACCCGGCGACTATGATAACGGCGCAGGTCCTGTTGGTAAATCGCTGAACGGGCGGCTGCCACATCACGCTGTTCGTCCAGCAAGTCCAGAGCATCTTGGCGCGCCTGTTCATTATCCGTCTCAACATAAGCCGCCACACGAGGTGAATCATGACGGATGTCGCTGGGGAGAACTGCTTCTGCTCCATAAACCATGAAGAAAGGCGTGAAGCCTGTAGACCTGTTAGGAGTAGTGTTGATGCTCCATAAGACGGAGGGCAACTCCTCCACCCAACAACCCGGCGTCCGTTGCAAAGGGACCGAGAGCCGGGGTTTGATGCCCTTCAGAATCTCCTGGTTAGCTCTCTCAGCTTGACCATTGGATTGGGGGTGTGCCACTGAAGAAACATCAAGCCGGATATGCTCTCTGTGACAAAACTCCTCCATAGCGCCTTTGGACAGATTAGTGCCATTGTCTGTTATGATGCTGTGTGGAAAGCCGAAGCGGAAGATCACCTTTTTCATAAACTGAACCGCCGTGGCTGCATCACACTTGCTAACTGGCTCATCTTCCACCCACTTCGTGAATTTGTCCACTGCCACCAAGAGGTGGGTCTTCTTATCCTTGGACCGTTTAAAAGGCCCGACCATATCAAGCCCCCAGACCGCAAAGGGCCAAGTGATCGGGATCATCCTCAATTCCTGAGCCGGCACATGAGCCCGTCGTGAGAACCTTTGGCAGCCATCGCATTTACTGACCAAGTCCTCTGCATCAGCGTGAGCCATCAGCCAATAAAAACCATGACGGAAAGCCTTGGCCACAAGAGATTTTGAACCGGCATGATGGTCACAATCCCCTTCATGGATTTCGCGCAAGATCTCTTGACCTTCCTCAGGGGAGATACAACGCTGGAATGCCCCTGAAATACTGCGATGATGCAACTCGCCATCGATAACAATCATTGACTTAGCCCGCCGGGTTATTTGCCTGGCCAGAATTTCATCCTCAGGCAACTCTCCCCGGGTTATATAAGCCAGATATGGCATTGTCCAGTCTGGTATGATATGCAGAGCCGCCACCAGTCGTGCCTCCGGGTCAGGGATAGCCAAGTCCTCCTCTGTAGGCAACTTAACCGAAGGGTTATATAGGACATCCAGGAAAGTGTTAGGCGGCACCGGCTTTCGCTGAGAGCCTAGCCGGCTTAACACGTCAGCCGCCTCGTTCCGCCTGCGATCGATATGCTCCACTTGGTATCCCTGGAAGTGCCCGGAAATGGCATCAACCTCGCGGCGATAAGCCGCCATTAGAGGATCCTTAGAATCCCAGGTGCCAGATACTTGTTGAGCCACCAAGTCCGAGTCACCAAAACACCTCACCCGGCTTAAGCTCATTTCCTTAGCCACCCGAAGACCGTGGAGCAAAGCCTCGTATTCCGCCGCATTGTTAGTGCAAGGAAACATCAACCATAGCACATAATGGAACTTGTCACCTTTAGGGGAAGCCAAGACAACACCAGCCCCCGAGCCCTCCAGCTGCCTGGACCCATCAAAGTGAATAGTCCAATAAGTGTTATCCGGCTTTTGCTCGGGTACTTGTGACTCTGTCCAATCATTGATGAAATCCACCAAGGCCTGAGACTTGACAGCAGTGCGTGGCACATATTTAAGGTCATGAGGTCCAAGCTCTATAGCCCACTTAGCAATTCTCCCTGTAGCCTCTCTGTTTTGGATAATATCACCAAGAGGGGCGGAACTGACCACAGTAATGGGATGACCCTAAAAATAATGCTTAAGCTTCCGGCTCGCCATAAACACCCCATACACGAGCTTCTGCCAATGTGGATACCTCTGCTTGGACTCAATGAGCACCTCACTGATATAATAAACCGGCCGCTGAACCGGATGCTCCTTTCCCGCCTCCTTGCGCTCCACCACAATAGCCACGCTGACGGCTCGTGCGTTTGCCGCCACGTACAGCAGCAAGGGCTCCTTATCAACCGGAGCAGCAAGGACAGGGGGCTTTGCCAGTTGCTTTTTCAAATCCTCAAAAGCGGTATTAGCTGCATCATTCCAGATGAAGTTGTCAGTTTTCTTCATCAACTGATATAAGGGCATAGCCTTCTCACCCAACCGACTTATAAACCGGCTTAAAGCAGCGATGCGACCCGCCAAACGCTGAACGTCATTTATGCACGCCGGCTTAGCCAAGGAAGTGATGGCCTTGATCTTCTCCGGGTTAGCCTCAATGCCTCTGTCAGAAACCAAGAAACCCAATAGTTTGCCTGCAGGAACACCAAAAACACATTTGGCCGGGTTAAGCATCATCTTGTAGACCCGGAGATTATCGAAGGTTTCCCTTAAGTCATCTATCAGGGTTTCCTCCTTGATGGACTTAACCACAATATCGTCCACGTACGCATGAACATTGCGCCCGATCTGTTTATGGAGACAATTCTGTACACAACGCTGGTAAGTCGCCTGCGCACACTTGAGCCCAAAGGGCATAGAGACATAGCAGAAGGCTCCAAAGGGAGTGATGAACGCCGTCTTCTCCTGGTCCTTAACTGCCATCTTAATCTGATGATACCCGGAATAAGCATCCAAGAAACTTAAGCGTGCACAACCTGCCGTAGCATCAATGATTTGATCGATACGGGGGAGAGCAAGAGGATCAGCCGGACACGCCTTGTTCAAGTCCGTGTAGTCCACACACATCCGCCAGGTGCCGTTCTTTTTAAGTACAAGCACCGGGTTAGCCAACCACTCTGGGTGAAAAACCTCAACAATGAACCCGGCCGCCAAAAGCCGGGCCACTTCTTCACCAATGGCCTTCCGCCTCTCTTCATTAAACCGTCGAAGGAACTGTCTGACCGGCTTAAATTTTGGATCAACATTGAGAGTGTGCTCAGCGAGTTCTCTAGGTACACCTGGCATGTCAGAAGGTTTCCATGCAAAGATGTCCCTATTCTCACGGATGAACTCGATGAGCGCGCCTTCCTATTTCGGGTCCAGATTTGCACTGATGCTGAACTGCTGAGACGAGTCACCTGGAACAAAATCAACAAGTTTAGTCTCATCAGCTGATTTAAACTTCATTGCTGGTTCATTCTCTGTGGTTGGCTTTTTCAGAGAGGTCATATCTGTTGGGTCAACATTGTCTTTATAAAATTTCAACTCTTCTGTGGCACAAACAGACTCTGCATAAGCCGCGTCACCTTCCTCACACTCCAGAGCCACTTTCCGGCTGCCGTGAACCGTAATGGTCCCGTTGTGACCCGACATCTTGAGTTGTAAGTACACATAACACGGCCGTGCCATGAACTTGGCGTAAGCCGGCCGTCCGAATATAGCATGGTATGGACTTCTTATCTTGACCACCTCAAAGGTCAACTTTTCCACCCTGTAGTTGTTCTCATCACCGAAGGCCACTTCCAGTTCGATCTTGCCGACTGGATAAGCCGATTTACCAGGTACCACACCATGGAAGATAGTATTTGACTGGCTGAGGTTCTTATCAACTAGCCCCATACGATGGAAAGTCTCATAATATAGGATGTTGATGCTGCTGCCTCCATCCATGAGTACCTTTGTGAACTTATAGCCTCCCACTTGAGGAGCCACTACTAAGGCCAGGTGGCCCGGGTTATCCACCCGGGGAGGGTGATCCTCCCTACTCCACACTATGGGCTGCTCCGACCACCGCAAGTAGCGTGGAACCGCTTGCTCAACAGCATTAACAGCCCTCTTGTGAAGCTTCTCGTCTCGTTTGCACAAACTAGTGGTGAACACGTGATACTGTCCACCGCTAAGTTGCTTCGGGTTGGTCTGATAGCCCCCTGTTGCTGTTGATGACCCTGACCAGACTGTTGATTGAAGCCCCCTTGACCGTTCTGAGGACCGGAATTTGACCCGCCGCCCGGGCCATGAAAGCCGCCAGCGCCGGAGCCGCCTGCGCCTGGGCCGTTGTAGTTTTTAAAGTCCTTCATGATAGCACAATCCTTCCACAGATGAGTCGCTGGCTTCTCTCTAGAGCCGTGTCTCGGACAAGGTTCATTCAACAGCTGCTCCAGAGAAGGTCCTGACCCGCCGCCTCGGGGAGGGGGCCTCCCGTTGCGTCGCTGGTTGTTGCCTTGGGTGTTGGCTACGAACTCCAGGCTGCCATCGGCCTTGCGCTTGCCTCCTCCTTGATTCCCCGGGTTAAACTGAGGGCCCTTGCCATTGCCGTTCTTCTTTCCCTTCCCTGTCCTTTCATCATCTGAAGGGGGATCCTTGGTACCATCGGAATCCGCGTATTTGACAAGAGCCGCCATTAGTGTACCCATATCCGTGCAGTCACGTTTAAGCCGCCCAAGCTTCATCTTTAGGGGCACAAAACGACAGTTCTGTTCTAACATCAAGACTGCAGAGCCGGCGTCCATCTTATCTGATGAATGTATGATCTCCTTGACCCGGCGAACCCAATGGGTCGTGGACTCACCCTCCTGCTGCTTACAGTTAGTCAAATCCACAATTGACATAGACTGCCTACAGGTATCCTTGAAGTTTTGAATGAACCGGGCCTTCAGCTCAGTCCAAGACCCAATGGAGTTCGGTGGCAGCCCTTTTAACCACGTGCGGGCAGTTCCATCTAACATCATGGTGAAATACTTGGCCATGGCCGCCTCGCTGACCTCTAGCAGTTCCATAGCCATCTCATAACTCTCAATCCAGGCCGCAGGCTGTAAGTCAGCTGTATAGTTAGGCACCTTCCTAGGGCCCTTGAAATCCTTAGGTAGACGTTCATTACGGATGGCTGGCACCAAACAAGGGACACCCCCAGTCCTGGTAGAAATACCCACATCAACGGACGCCGTTGGATAAGCCGGGGGGGTCTGATAAGCCGTCAATTGCGTCACCTGCTCCGCCTCTTGCCGTGCTTGGTCTGCGGCGTAGAAGGTTCCAACATGAGCCGGGCCATGGCCAGGGGGTGGGTCATGGCGTCGGACATTACTTGAGCCGGTCGCCGAGACCATGTGCCGGCTGTAACTCGGGCTCTGGCCTGGGCGAGGAGTTGAGTGGATCCGGTCCCGGCTGTAGGAGTATGCCTCTTGCTGTGCTAGAGCCGTCTGCAGGAGTTCTCTGACCCGGCGGGTCTCAATAGCCGTCGGAGAGTCGCCATCAACGGGCAGAGCCGCCAGCCGTGCCGCTGCGGCGATCATGTTCTCCAGCGGGTTATTATAATGGCCCGGGGGTATTGGTACATACTGAGGCGGGGCGGGGGGCCCCTGGGGAGGTCCCATCACTCGTGGTTGAACAAGGGGTCCAGACCCGGGTGTTACGACCCCTGGCGGGTGACTGGACCCTGCACCTGGCGTGTTGAAGAGGTTGCGCGGATCGTAGACCGGCGGGAGTCGAGATTGAGCCTTTTGATGCCTCCTTCTCATGACCTCATTGGCCGCGTTCTGATCCATCGTGAGTTGGAAGGACTGCGCCTGAATCAGCTGAGTCTGGGCATCGAGAGCCGCCCGTTCCGCAGCCAGCCTGATTCCTTCTGCTGCAAGATCCTCTTTAGCTCTTATCAAATCTAGTTTCAACTGTGCCCCCTCCGCATCATGCTGGGCTTGATCCGCCGGGTCAACCGTGGCGGTTAACAGGGCCGTCATCTTGTCCGTGAGATCCATCAGCACCTGAGCCGGAGAAGGCACCGAGTTTCCCAATCCAGCAGCGGGGTTCTGAACAGGCTGTGCACCAGCCATAAAAACTCCAACCTGACTCGGCGGCTCAAAGAGGTCCGGAATACTGTTGCCATCGGAATAACTCATGAGCCTGCCATCTTGAAGTTGGTACAACGAGTTTGACTCATCCGTGGCCGACTCGCCGTCAGAGCCGGCGGCCGCCTCATCCCCAGTCCCAGATGGATCCGTGGGCCCTCCGTGGATGCATCCTACAAAAGCGCGCTTTAAGGCAGGCCGGGCCCGGGCGGGTCGCGCGCACTGAGCCGTTTCGATGAGGTCGGCGCGGAGGTCCGGCTCGGGGCCTGGTTCTCCAATCTTGCCGATGAAGACATGAATTCCACCGAAGGGGACCCGGTACCCGTACTCCACTGAGCCGGCGTCGGGGCCCCAGTCCGCATTGTCGATGTAGAGCTTGTCGCGACGACTCTTGGTCATCCGGCCCACAGCGTATCCCTTGAGCCCTTCGAAGCTGCCCTTCAAGAACTCAAATCCACCGTGCACTGGCCCCATGGTGGGCGCCAACTGTCGTGGAATTGTCACGGCAGATGTCCTCGAGCTAGGACTTAGTCGTGGAGCCATCGCAGCTAGGAAGCTTGAAGGGGTTATGCGGGACAAGGAACACGAGGGTTTATACTGGTTCGGCCCCTTACGGTGAAGGTAAAGCCTACGTCCAGTTCGAGGTGTTATTGATTAGGGTTACGATCGCCAGGGAGCTAAACAGCTATGCCCGGCTCTCGGAGAGATTGTTGTCGCCCCCAAACCGCCGCCGGGTCGTCCCTTTATATAAGGAGGCTGACGCCCAGCAGCCCTTAGAGTCCGGCCGGCTCATAAGAGTGTCCGGCTTGGACTCTAAACAATACTTGCCTTATACTACAAGTCTACTATAACAATGATTGTAACTACAGGCTTTAAGCTATATCCGGGTCTCAGCCCATCTCTGGCCCATTATCCTGAAACTTAACTCCAGGCTTCTGGTAATGATCCTTGGAGTAACCCGGCCCTCCTGGCGGGTGACCCCCAGGTCTATATCCTCAACAGTTCTCTTGTGAAATCTGGATTCCTTCGCCAAGGCAATTGCACCAGTATTGTCACAAAAGATTTTCACTGGACCCGATGCACTAGGTATGACACCTAGATCGGATATGAACTCCTTCATCCAGACTCCTTCATTTGCTGCTTCCGAAGCAGCTATGTACTCCGCTTCACATGTAGATCCCGCCACGACGCTTTGTTTAGAACTGCACCAACTGACAGCTCCACCGTTCAATGTAAACACGTATCCGGTTTGCGATTTAGAATCGTCCGGATCAGTGTCAAAGCTTGCATCAATGTAACCATTTACGATGAGCTCTTTGTCACCTCCATAAACGAGAAACATATCCTTAGTCCTTTTTAGGTATTTCAGGATGTTCTTGACCGCTGTCCAGTGATTGTTGGGGAACGTAGTAATTTCAAAAAAATTCCTACGCACACGCAAGATCATGGTGATGCATAGCAACGAGAGGGGAGTGTGTTGTCCACGTACCCTCGTAGACCGACAGCGGAAGCGTTATCACAACGCGGTTGATGTAGTCGTGCGTCTTCACGATCCGACCGATCAAGTACCGAACGTACGGCACCTCCGAGTTCTACACACGTTCAGCTCGATGACGTCCCTCGAACTCCGATCCAGCCGAGTGTTGAGGGAGAGCTTCGTCAGCACGACGGCGTGGTGACGATGATGATATTCCACCGACGCAGGGCTTCGCCTAAGCTCCGCGACGGTATTATCGAGGTGTAATCTGGTGGAGAGGGGCACCACACACGGCTAAGAGATCTCAAGGATCAATTGTTGTGTCTCTGGGGTGCCCCCTGCCCCCGTATATAAAGGAGCAAGGGAGGAGGAGGCCGGCCCTAGGAGGGGGCGCACCAAGTGTGGAGTCCTACTAGGACTCCCTAGTCCTAGTAGGATTCCACCTCCCATATGGAATAGGAAAAGAGGAAGGGAAAAAGAGAAGGAAGGAAGGGGGCGCCCCCCTTCCCTAGTCCAATTTGGACCAGACCAAGGGGAGGGGTGCGGCCACCCTTGAGGCCCTTTTTCTTCTTTCCCGTATGGCCCAATAAGGCCCAATACGTATTCCCGTAACTCTCCGGTACTCCGAAAAATACCCGAATCACTCGGAACCTTTCCGAAGTCCGAATATAGTCGTCCAATATATCGATCTTTACGTCTCGACCATTTCGAGACTCCTCGTCATGTCCCCGATCTGATCCGGGACTCCGAACTCCTTCGGTACATCAACATACATAAACTCATAATAAAACTGTCATCGTAACTTTAAGCGTGCGGACCCTACGGGTTCGAGAACTATGTAGACATGATCGAGACACGTCTCCGGTCAATAACCAATAGCGGGATCTGGATGCCCATATTGGCTCCCACATATTCTACGAAGATCTTTATCGGTCAGACCGCATAACAACATACGTTGTTCCCTTTGTCACCGGTATGTTACTTGCCCGAGATTTGATCGTCGGTATCTCGATACCTAGTTCAATCTCGTTACCGGCAAGTCTCTTTACTCGTTCCGTAACACATCATCCCGCAACTAACTTATTAGTCACAATGCTTGCAAGGCTTATAGTGATGTGCATTACCGAGTGGGCCCAGAGATACCTCTCCGACAATCGGAGTGACAAATCCTAATCTCGAAATACGCCAACCCAACAAGTACCTTTGGAGACACCTGTAGAGCACCTTTATAATCACCCATTTACGTTGTGACGTTTGGTAGCACACAAAGTGTTCCTCCGGTAAACGGGAGTTGCATAATCTCATAGTCAGAGGAACATGTATAAGTCATGAAGAAAGCAATAGCAACATACTAAACGATCGGGTGCTAAGCTAACGGAATGGGTCAAGTCAATCACGTCATTCTCCTAATGAGGTGATCTCGTTAATCAAATGACAACTTATGTCTATGGCTAGGAAACATAACCATCTTTGATTAATGAGCTAGTCAAGTAGAGGCATACTAGTGACACTCTGTTTGTCTATATATTCACACATGTATTATGTTTCCGGTTAATACAATTCTAGCATGAATAATAAACATTTATCATGATACAAGGAAATAAATAATACTTTATTATTGCCTCTAGGGCATATTTCCTTCAGTGATCCACTCCTGGATTACTTTGGTACCTCCCTGCTAAACTTATAGCAAGGCGCACATCAGGTCTGGTACATAGCATTGCATACATGATAGAGCCTATAGTTGAAGCATAGGGAACATCTTTCATCTTCTCTCTATCTTCTGCAGTGGTCGGGCATTGAGTCTTACTCAACTTCCACACCTTGTAACACAGGCAAGAACCCTTTCTTTGCTTGATCCATTTTGAACTTCTTCAAAACTTTGTCAAGGTATGTGCTTTGTGAAAGTCCAGTTAAGCGTCTTGATCTATCTCTATAGATCTTGATGCCCAATATATACGCAGCTTCACCGAGGTCTTTCATTGAAAAACTCTTATTCAAGTATCCCTTTATGCTATTCAGAAATTCTATATCATTTCCAATCAGCAATATGTCATCCACATATAATATTAGAAATGCTATAGAGCTCCCACTCACTTTCTTGTAAATACAGGCTTCTCCAAAAGTCTGTACAAAACCAAATGCTTTGATCACACTATCAAAGCGTTTATTCCAACTCCGAGAGGCTTGCACCAGTCCATAAATGGATCGCTGGAGCTTGCACACTTTGTTAGCTCCCTTTGGATCGACAAAACCTTCCGGTTGCATCATATACAACTCTTCTTCCAGAAATCCATTCAGGAATGCTGTTTTGACATCCATTTGCCAAATTTCATAATCATAAAATGCGGCAATTGCTAACATGATTCAGACAGACTTAAGCATCGCTACGGGTGAGAAGGTCTCATCGTAGTCAATCCCTTGAACTTGTCGAAAACCTTTTGCAACAAGTCGAGCTTTATAGACAGTAACATTACCGCAAGCGTCAGTCTTCTTCTTGAAGATCCATTTATTCTCAATGGCTTGCCGATCATCGGGCAAGTCAACCAAAGTCCACACTTTGTTCTCATACATGGATCCCATCTCAGATTTCATGGCCTCAAGACATTTTGCGGAATCTGGGCTCACCATCGCTTCTTCATAGTTCGTAGGTTGATCATGGTCTAGTAACATAACCTCCAGAACAGGATTACCGTACCACTCTGGTGCGGATCTTACTCTGGTTGACCTACGAGGTTCAGTAACAACTTGATCTGAAGTTCCATGATCATCATCATTAACTTCCTCACTAATTGGTGTAGGCATCGCAGAAACCGGTTTCTGCGATGAACTACTTTCCAATAAGGGAGCAGGTACAATTACCTCATCAAGTTCTACTTTCCTTCCACTCACTTCTTTCGAGAGAAACTCCTTCTCCAGAAAGATTCCGAATTTAGCAACAAAAGTCTTGCCTTCGGATCTGTGATAGAAGGTGTACCCAACAGTCTCCTTTGGGTATCCTATGAAGACACATTTCTCCGATTTGGGTTCGAGCTTATCAGGTTGAAGTTTTTTCACATAAGCATCGCAGCCCCAAACTTTAAGAAATGACAACTTTGGTTTCTTGCCAAACCACAGTTCATAAGGCGTCGTCTCAATGGATTTTGATGGTGCCCTATTTAACGTGAATGCGGCCGTCTCTAAAGCATAACCCCAAAACGATAGCGGTAAATCAGTAAGAGACATCATAGATCGCACCATATCTAGTAGAGTACGATTACGACATTCGGACACACCATTACGCTGTGGTGTTCTGGGTGGCGTGAGTTGCGAAACTATTCCGCATTGTTTCAAATGAAGACCAAACTCATAACTCAAATATTCTCCTCCACGATCAGATCGTAGAAACTTTATTTTCTTGTTACGATGATTTTCAACTTCACTATGAAATTCTTTAAACTTTTCAAATGTTTCAGACTTATGTTTCATTAAGCAGATATACCCATAGCTGCTTAAATCATCTGTGAAGGTGACAAAATAACGATATCTGCCACGAGCCTCAACATTCATCGGACCACATACATCTGTATGTATGATTTCCAACAAAACTGTTGCTCTCTCCATAGTTCCGGAGAACGGCGTTTTAGTCATCTTGCCCATGAGGCACGGTTCGCAAGTACCAAGTGATTCATAATCAAGTGGTTCCAAAAGTCCATCAGTATGGAGTTTCTTCATGCGCTTTACACCGATATGACCTAAACGGCAGTGCCACAAATAAGTTGCAATATCATTATCAACTCTGCATGTTTTGGCTTCAATATTATGAATATGTGTATCACTACTATCGAGCTTCAACAAAAATAGACCACTCTTCAAGGGTGCATGACCATAAAAGATATTACTCATATAAATAGAACAACCATTATTCTCCGATTTAAATAAATAACCGTCTTGCATCAAACAAGATCCAGATATAATGTTCATGCTTAACGCTAGCACCAAATAACAATTATTTAGGTCTAAAACTAATCCCGAAGGTAGATGTAGAGGCAGCGTGCCGACCGCGATCACATCAACTTTGGAACCATTTCCCCCGCGCGTCGTCACATTGTCCTTAGCCAATCTTCGCTTAATCTGTAGCCCCTGTTTCGAGTTGCAAATATTAGCAACAGAACCAGTATCAAATACCCAGGTGCTACTGTGAGTATTAGTAAGGTACACATCAATAACATGTATATCACATATACCTTTGTTCACCTTGCCATCCTTCTTATCCGCCAAATACTTGGGGCAGTTCCGCTTCCAGTGACCAGTCTGCTTGCAGTAGAAGCACTCAGTCTCAGGCTTAGGTCCAGACTTGCGTTTCTTCTCCTGAACAGCAACTTGCTTGCTGTTCTTCTTGAAGTTCCCCTTCTTCTTCCCTTTGCCCTTTTTCTTGAAACTGGTGGTCTTATTGACCATCAACACTTGATGCTCCTTTTTGATTTCTACCTCCGCAGCCTTTTGCATTGCGAAGAGCTCGGGAATCGTCTTATCCATCCCTTGCATGTTATAGTTCATCACGAAGCTCTTGTAGCTTGGTGGCAGTGATTGGAGAATTCTGTGAATGACGCTATCATCCGGAAGATTAACTCCCAGTTGAATCAAGTGATTATTATACCCAGACATTTTGAGTATATGCTCACTGACAGAACTATTCTCCTCCATCTTGCAGCTGTAGAACTTATTGAAGACTTCATATCTCTCAGTTCGGGCATTTGCTTGAAATATTAACTTCAACTCCTGGAACATCTCATATGCTCCATGACGTTCAAAACGTCGTTGAAGTCCCGGTTCTATGCCGTAAAGCATGGCACATTGAACTATCGAGTAGTCATCAGCTTTGCTCTGCCAGACGTTCTTAACGTCGTCAGTTGCATCAGCAGCAGGCCTGGCACCCAGCGGTGCTTCCAGGACGTAATTCTTCTGTGCAGCAATGAGGATAATTCTCAAGTTACGGACCCAGTCCGTGTAATTACTACCATCATCTTTCAACTTTGCTTTCTCAAGGAACGCATTAAAATTCAACGGAACAACAGCACTGGCCATCTATCTACAATCAACATAGACAAGCAAGATACTATCAGGTACTAAGTTCATGATAAATTTAAGTTCAATTAATCATATTACTTAAGAACTCCCACTTAGATAGACATCCCTCTAATCCTCTAAGTGATCACGTGATCCATATCAACTAAACCATGTCCGATCATCACGTGAGATGGAGTAGTTTTCAATGGTGAACATCACTATGTTGATCATATCTACTATATGATTCACGCTCGACCTTTCGGTCCCGTGTTCCGAGGCCATATCTGTTATATGCTAGGCTCGTCAAGCTTAACCTGAGTATTCTGCGTGTGCAACTGTTTTGCACCCGTTGTATTTGAACGTAGAGCCTATCACACCCGATCATCACGTGGTGTCTCAGCACGAAGAACTTTCGCAACGGTGCATACTCAGGGAGAACACTTATACTTTGATAATTTAGTGAGGGATCATCTTATAATGCTACCGTCAATCAAAGCAAGATAAGATGCATAAAAGATAAACATCACATGCAATCAATATAAGTGATATGATATGGCCATCATCATCTTGTGCTTGTGATCTCCATCTCTGAAGCACCGTCATGATCACCATCGTCACCGGCGCGACACCTTGATCTTTATCGTAGCATCGTTGTCGTCTCGCCAATTTTATGCTTCTACGACTATCGCTACCGCTTAGTGATAAAGTAAAGCATTACAAGGCGATTGCATTGCATACAATAAAGCGACAACCATATGGCTCCTGCCAGCTGCCGATAACTCGGTTATAAAACATGATCATCTCGTACAATAAAATTTAGCATCATGTCTTGACCATATCACATCACAACATGCCCTGCAAAAACAAGTTAGACGTCCTCTACTTTGTTGTTGCAAATTTTACGTGGCTGCTACGGGCTTAGCAAGAACCATTCTTACCTACGCATCAAAACCACAACGATAGTTTGTCAAGTTGGTGCGGTTTTAACCTTCGCAAGGACCAGGCGTAGCCACACTCGGTTCAACTAAAGTTGGAGAAACTGACACCTGCCAGCCACCTGTGTGTAAAGCACGTCGGTAGAACCAGTCTTGCGAAAACGTACGCGTAATGTCGGTCCGGGCCGCTTCATCCAACAATACCGCTGAACCAAAGTATGACATGCTGGTAAGCAGTATGACTTATATCGCCCACAACTCACTTGTGTTCTACTCGTGCATATAACATCAACGCATAAAACCAGGCTCGGATGCCACTATTGGGGAACGTAGTAATTTCAAAAAAATTCCTATGCACACGCAAGATCATGGTGATGCATAGCAACGAGAGGGGAGAATGTTGTCCACGTACCCTCGTAGACCGAAAGTGGAAGTGTTAGCACAACGCGGTTGATGTAGTCATACGTCTTTACGATCCGACCGATCAAGTACCGAACGCACGGCACCTCCGAGTTCAACACACGTTCAGCCCGATGACGTCCCTCGAACTCCGATCCAGCCAAGTGTTGAGGGAGAGTTTCGTCAGCATGATGGCGTGGTGACGATGATGATGTTCTACCGACGCAGGGCTTCGCCTAAGCACCGCTACAGTATTATCGAGGTAGACTATGGTGGAGGGGGGCACCGCACACGGCTAAAAGATCAAACGATCAATTGTTGTGTCCTTGGGGTGCCCCCTGCCCCCGTATATAAAGGAGCAAGGGGGGAAGGTGCGGCCGGCCAGGGAGGAGGCGTGCCAGGAGGATTCCTACTCCCACCGGGAATAGGACTCCCTCCCTTCCTTGTTGGAATAGGAGAAGGGGGAAAGAGGTGGAGGAGAGGAAGGAAAGGGGGGGGGGACGCCGCCCCCCTCTCCTTGTCCTATTCGGACTAGGGGGGAGGGGCGCGCGACCCTTGCCCTGGCCGCCTCTCCTCATCTCCACTAAGGCCCACTATGGCCCATTAACCCCCGGGGGGTTCCGGCAACCCCTCCGGTACTCCGGTAAAATCCCGATTTCACCCGGAACACTTCCGATATCCAAATATAGGCTTCCAATATATCAATCTTCATGTCTCGACCATTTCGAGACTCCTCATCATGTCCGTGATCACATCCGGGACTCCGAAAAACCTTCGGTACATCAAAACATATAAACTCATAATATAACTGTCATCGAAACATTAAGCGTGCGGACCCTACGGGTTCGAGAACTATGTAGACATGACCGAGACACGTCTCCGGTCAATAACCAATAGCGGAACCTGGATGCTCATATTGGCTCCCACATATTCTACGAAGATCTTTATCGGTCAGACCGCATAACAACATACGGTTTTCCCTTTGTCATCGGTATGTTACTTGCCCGAGATTCGATCGTCAGTATCTCAATACCTAGTTCAATCTCGTTACCGACAAGTCTCTTTACTCGTTCCGTAATACATCATCTCACAACTAACTCATTAGTTGCAATGCTTGCAAGGCTTAAGTGATGTGCATTACCGAGAGGGCCCAGAGATACCTCTCCGACAATCGGAGTGACAAATCCTAATCTCGAAATACGCCAACCCAACAAGTACCTTTGGAGACACCTGTAGAGCACCTTTATAATCACCTAGTTACGTTGTGACATTTGGTAGCACACAAAGTGTTCCTTCGGTAAACGGGAGTTGCATAATCTCATAGTCATAGGAACATGTATAAGTCATGAAGAAAGCAATAGCAACATACTAAACGATCGAGTGCTAAGCTAACGGAATGGGTCAAGTCAATCACATCATTCTCCTAATGATGTGATCCCGTTAATCAAATGACAACTCATGTCTATGGCTAGGAAACATAACCATCTTCAAGTAGAGGCATACTAGTGACACTCTGTTTGTCTATGTATTCACACAAGTATTATGTTTCCGGTTAATACAATTCTTAGCATGAATAATAAACATTTATCATGATATAAGGAAATAAATAATAACTTTATTATTGCCTCTAGGGCATATTTCCTTCAGCAGGAACCCGGGAATAATTATTGTGGATACTACGTTTGCGAGTTCATCTACAACGCGATGGCCAAGAATAAGCGGAGCTACTCTAAAAGATAATATGAAGTGCGTAAGCAATAATATTCACAATTTCATTTTATTACCATAATTTGTGTTGAGTTTCATTCATATATATGTATTGAGCCCCTTCTTCAAAATAGACGTGGCAGATGTGGGATGAACTCCTACCACAAGATCGCATGAAAGCAATTCAAGATAGATTGGTGGGATTCTTTCTTGATCACGTCATCAATAAAGCCGGAGAATACCATGTGGAAGTTGAGTATAGATATTAGGGGATTGTAAGAGATCTTATATTGTATATATGTAGCCGGTAGTAGCGTCGGATAGATATACGAAAACTTGTTGTCCAATCTCTCGGAGAAGGAGAGGTTGATATCACTTCTCTCTGTATGCATATGTTCATGACGAGTTTCTGTACTTAATGGTTTCCTTCATTTGCTTACTAGCTAGTGTGTCGAGTCCTCTCTATACGTATAGTACGTAGCGTCGACGAAGCACGGAGATAAGAGAGGACACTTCTCTCTATTAGCTAGCTAACACAATATATGAAACACCAAAATTAACCCTACAAAACCGCCAATCCCCCCCCCCCTTCAGAAAAAAAAACCGTAGCCCTTAAACTGCTGACGCGTGGTAGCTTATTGGTCCCGGTTGGTGCTACCAACCAGGAGCCCCTTGCCAGGGCAAGCCGCAGCGGCCATGTGGAGCCCCATCTGTCCCGGTTGGTATAAGAACCGGGACTAAAGATATAGGGCTTTAGTACCGACCCTTTAATCCCGGTTCCCGAATAGGGACAAATGGGCCTTTTTGTACTAGTGCATACTCCCTCCATGCCAAACTATAAGGCGTACATTTCTGAACTGTTTGTCATTCACTGTGAGTGCATGTCATGGAAGCTCGCGTGGTGGCCAGATCCACAAGAGAGTTGACTCCCATCTCAGATTCAGGTCGTCGTGTTTTCTAGAAAAAGAAAAGATTCAGATCATCCCGTGGGCAGTACTCACTACATGTACGTATTATAGTACAATAAATATGAACGTTTGGAAAATGAAGCATCCAAGGGCATTTGGTCTAGTGGTATGATTCTCGCTTAGGGTGCGAGAGGTCCCGAGTTCAATTCTCGGAATGCCCCATTTTTTCTTTTTTTTTTCCTTTTTACCGAAAAAAGGAATTCCTTTTAGATGCCACGAAAATCAATTTGTGTGAGCTAATATTTGCATTCAGAGATGCATTACGACTTGGGCAAGTGTGAATGTGCGGAGTAGCAGCTGGGGCGTTCTTGCGCGCAGCTGCCGACTGCGGACGCACACAGAAACCAAGCGAGACGCGGGGTAGTGCAAATTGTGATTCTTGCATGACAAGAAAGAAACCCATGATTCTTGGTAAAAGAAAAAGGAAAGAAGAAAAAGAAAAGGCCATTCAGTTTAATTAGTGCATGTACGATAAAGATTATCAATCACAGTGCGTCAACTCTTTCTTGCTTGAGAGCAACGTTTACACCACACATACCGATTAACATACAAATGTGACTGGGATCGATCTTCTTTTCAAGAGCCTTCATCATCGTCTCATTAATTCACACGGGCGTGTGGTGCCACGTCCGTCCATATTTTGCAGCGGAATGATATAGGATTTTTCATAAATAAAGTGACGAAACATGGACCTCGATCGTTTTTTCTTTCGATGGTGCAAATAGTTGAGAAATATTGTACTAGTTTGAACCAACAATATCTAGCTCTGTCTTCAGACATCCTCCGTCCAGTCCTTTTTACTTTGTATATTAGTTTTGACTGAAGTCAAACTTTACTCTAGTGGGGGTTACATTCAGATCTCATCATGGATCGCAGTATCTCTGGACGTCTGCAACTAAGTATGTGTCCCCATCTATTCTAGCCTTTGCTGCCATCTCATGTGCAAGAGAATTGCACAGTCTCCCCACCACACTGATTCTGTAATCAGAAAATACAGACGGGGCATCTTTGATGTCGTTGATTAGGCCGTAGCATGGTGATCTGTTTGGAGCCCCTGTCGCTAGCTCACTTGCAATCACTTTGCAATCCATCTCTAAGATAATGGGTCCTCTATATAGGCTCGCAAGTGTCTTCAGGCCAATCAGTGCTGCACTTGCTTCGGCCTCTTCCACCAATGTACACACCTTCAGGATCTTGCCGAGAGAAAAAAGTATCAGGCCTTCGGCCTCTTCCACCAATGTACACACCTTCAGGATCTTGCCGAGAGAAAAAAGTACCAGGCCTCTGTGGTCCCTCGCAACCGCGCCTGCAGTGCTCCTGCCAGAGTCAGCGATGAAGGAGGCATCTGTATTGATTTTGACCAAGCCCTGATCAGGGGCACTCCACTGTTTGGTCTGGGGTTTAGCACAGCAAGTAGGAGCACCAACAATGGGTACTACATGTTTATCGTTAAGATGTTCAAAGACATCTGTAGCATCCTTTAGCTCCTCATCGTACCTGCGCAGAAACAACACTGACTGACAGATTCTTTGCCTTCTCTGTGGACCACATCGTCTCGTAGATGCCAACTTCTCCATAGTAAGAGCAAGATTCTGGCACGAGTGTCCTCCGATTCCGTACTTAGCAGCGCCTGCAGCCAATCAACACCCGTGAACCAGAATTTATTCTCGGCCGGTAGAATCCAACTCTTCCGCATTTCATGTCTCAAGGCTGTACTTCTGGTGCATGAGATGACTGCATGATATTCATCCTCCTCGCCGTTGCCACAAATACTGCAGGTTGCATCCAGTTCAAGCGTCCTCTTGTGTTTGTTTTTCTTGGTTGCTAACGTATTTGTTGCAACTCTCCATCCGAATATCCTCACCTTCTCAGGTACCTTAGCTTTCCATATTAGATCCCATATGCTCCGGTCTCCTGGGTCGCTATTAGAGCTGGATGGTACTTGTTGTTCAGAAGGCCTGGTCGAAGCAGCAAGCTTGTAGGCACTCCTCACTGAGAAAACACCATTTTTCTCATAATGCCACGCAATACGATCCTCGACCTCCCTGTTTGGAATTTTGATTTTACAAATGGCCCACTCGATGCGCGGGCAAGAATATATAAAGTTCTCTAATGAGAGCATATTATTTTATTTGTCTAACAAAATTAGAACAAAAGGTGGTGGCATTCACAAATATAAGACCTGTTGAAACATAGTTTAATCCTAGTTTTTGTCTTTTTATATATAAATTTATATGTTATCCACTCGGCATTTACATGCTAATTGTGCATGCGATACTAACTATATTTTTATAATCGGTCACATTGTGCAAATTATATTTGCACGGCTGGGCAGTGCCTTTACCGTTTGTTATTTTGGTTTCAAAAATTATGAATTTCATGCGTATAATTAGATTATCTCTTATAAAGGAGATATATCAGCATGTTTAATCATTTGGCTCGCATTCAATTAAATATGATGTGAACTTTTCCCTTGCTAAAAATTGGAAACTTAATATGAGTGGTATGTTTTTTAATTAAGCAGGAATTATTTGCTAGAGAAACAAAAAAAAAAGACAGTGACATGGTACCTACACCATAGGTTGTATCAAATAGCTTCATAGTCACTAGTAGAAAAAGAGGCTTCCATACGCCCCCATTAGTCCCTAAAATAATCGAACCGCGACAAAAGGGGTCTTTAGTCGCGGTTCGGGAGGAGACCCGCGACCAACTATCTGGGCCCAGCGCGCTCGGTCGACAGCTGGCGGACGGGAGGGGCTTTAGTCCCGGTTGGCCTGGCCAACCGGGACTAAAGGTCCTCAGGCTGGCCCGAAGGCCTTTAGTCGCGGTTGGCCAGGCCAACCGGGACTAAAGGCCCATCCCTATATATAGGACTTAGCTCACTTCACTTAGCCACAATTCAGAAGGGGGTGGTGGGTTTGCTTTTGGTTCCTCCTATGCACACAAGGTGTTCGATGAAATGCCCGAGAGCATGAAACAAACATGATATGAAGTGTCCGAGCCACACTTGAGCTTTCTCATTTATTTTTCCTCCGCGATCGCGGTTAGCAACTTGAACCTTTCATGTGTCATTGATAAAATATGCATGTGTGTAGTTCATTGTTTAATTTGTATTATTTCTAGCTAGTTAGTTTAACAAATGCATGATGGTTAATTATATACTTTATATAATAATAATGCAGATGAATCGGCAATGGATGTACGGTCCCCGACTCTCCGGCGAGTTCACTACGGGTTTGAAAGATTTCCTCGTAGTGGCAAATGCGAACAAGCAGCGAGGTTTTATTATCTGTCCATGTGCTGTCTGTAAGAATCAGAAGGGTTACTCCTCCTCAAGAGACGTTCACATGCACCTGCTTCGGCACGGTTTCATGCGAAGCTATAATTGTTGGACCAAGCATGGAGAAAGAGGGGTTAGAATGGAAGAAGATGAAGAAGGAGATGATATCGATGACAACTATCATGATCATTTCGGTGATACTTTCATGGAGGATGATGCTGAAGGTGGGGAAGGGTTAGGTGAAGGTGAAGAAGAGGCACATGATGAGCCTGCTGATGATCTTGGTCGGACCATTGCTGATGCACGGAGACGCTGCGAAACTGACAAGGAGAGGAAGAATTTGGATCGCATGTTAGAGGATCACAAAAAGTCGTTGTATCCAGGATGCGATAATAGTCTGAAAAAGCTGGGCTGCACACTGGATTTGCTAAAATGGAAGGCACAGGAAGGTGTAGGTGACTCATCATTTGAAAATTTGCTGAAAATGTTGAAGAATATGTTTCCGAAGAATAACGAGTTGCCCGCTAGTACGTACGAAGCAAAGAAGGTTGTCTGCCCTCTAGGTTTAGAGGTTCTGAAGATACATGCATGCATTAACGACTGCATCCTCTACCGCGGTGAATATGAGAATTTGAATGAATGCCCTGTATGCACTGCATTGCGTTATAAGATCAGAGGCGATGACCCTGGTGACGATGTTGAGGGCGAGAAACCCAGGAAGAGGGTTCCCGCCAAGGTGATGTGGTATGCTCCTATAATACCACGGTTGAAACGTCTGTTCAGGAACAAAAAGCATGCCAAGTCGTTGCGATGGCACAAAGAGGACCGTAAGTCCGACGGGGAGTTGACACACCGCTGATGGAACGCAATGGAGAAAGATCGACAGAGTGTTCAAAGATTTTGCAGCTGACGCAAGGAACATAAGATTTGGTCTAAGTACTGATGGCATGAATCCTTTTGGCGAGCAGAGCTCCAGCCATAGCACCTGGCCCGTGACTCTATGCATCTACAACCTTCCTCCTTGGTTGTGCATGAAGCGGAAGTTCATTATGATGCCAGTGCTCATCCAGTGCCCCTGCCCCCAGTGAGCTCCGCGGCCGCCCCTGCCCTGCCCTGCGCGCCGCCGCCGCCCCTGCCCTGCCCCTGCGCGCCGCCGCCGCCCCTGCCCTGCCCCTGCGCGCCGCCGCCGCCCCTGCCCTGCCCTGCACTGCCCGCCGCCCGCCGCCCCTGCCCCTGCCCGCCGCCCGCCGCCCCTGCCCCTGCCCGCCGCCCCTGCCCCTGCCCCTGCCCGCCGCCCGCTGCCCCTGCCCTGCCCGCCGCCCGCCGCCGCCTGCCTGCCGTCCTCCGCCTCCCGCCGCCGCCTGCCGTCCTCCGCCGCCCGCCGCCGCCTGCCGTCCTCCTCAAACAAAGAAAAGGAAGAAGAAAAGGAAGAAGAAAAGGAAAAAGAAAATAAGAAAAGGAAAAAAAATAAGAAAAGGAAAAAGAAAAGGAAGAAGAAAAGGAAAAAGAAAATAAGAAAAGGAAAAACAAAATAAGAAAAGGAAAAAGAAAAGAAAGAAGAAAGGAAAAAGAAAATAAGAAAAGGAAAAAGAAAAGGAAGAAGAAAAGGAAAACAAAATAAGAAAAGGAAAAAGAAAAGGAAGAAGAAAAGGAAAAAGAAAAGGAAGAAGAAAAGGAAAAACAAAATAAGAAAAGGAAAAAGAAAAGGAAGAAGAAAAGGAAAAAGAAAAGGAAGAAGAAAAGGAAAAATAAAAGGAAGAAGAAAAGGAAAAACAAAATAAGAAAAGGAAAAAGAAAAGGAAGAAGAAAAGGAAAAACAAAATAAGAAAAGGAAAAAGAAAAGGAAGAAGAAAAGGAAAAAGAAAAAAAGAAAAGGAAAAAGAAAAGGAAAAAGAAAATACTTGGCAGTGCTCAATAATCTTATTTTTTAATTCCTCCTCCTCTATGTCCCCTTAATCTTATTTTTTAATTCCTTTATACTTAATTAATTTTTACTACATGCAGGAGTGACATATGGCGGACGATAGAGCCGAGCCGTTAGGGATCCGGAGGCTGAACGTTATTTAATGGGCATCATAAACAACGAGATTCCTTATGTGCCGGGCTCAGAATATGAGCAAGAAGAGGATGTAGTCTCTTCTTTTCTGAACCTTGACGGTGGAACAGACATTGTCGATGATCAAGAAGGTGAAGGAACGGACATTGTCGACGGAGGTCAACCGTCAACAAACGACGATCTCGAATTGCAAGTAGCAACCACCTCCGGCGAGGTATATATATACATTGAGCCTCTCATGATACAAACTTACTGAAATGTGAATACATATGTATTAACGCGCGCGACTCTCTTTCTTTTTTTAGCCCTCGGCCGGATCGAGTACGACAAAGCGTGGCAAATTCAAGGCGATGAAAACAGGAGAAACATATGCCATTGATTTTGTCAGTGAAACCGGCAAGCCCCTACAGCACACCTCAAAGTTTATCAACCAATGCGGAGTCGTTGTTAGAGACAACGTCCCGATCACCGTCCAGGAATGGAAGGAGCCAAAGAAGGCACGTCTTGGTTTCAGTTTTGTCAACAAGAGAACGAAAAAGGATTGCTGGAGAAAGCTTATGGAATATTTCATTCTACCTCCGGAATACAAGAAAGTCGATGAATTCGGTAACGAGGTTCCGGGTGGACGTGAGAGGAGGAGGCTAGTTAAAGAGTTCGCTCTTCAGAAGATGGGCGAAGCATTCCGGAACTTCAAGAAAAATTTAACCCGTGACTATGTCAACAAGGGCAAGACTCCGGATTTCAATGGACAACATGAGAAACTGAAAGATGATTGGCCAGAATTTGTGAGGCAAAAGCAATCGGAGCACTTCAAGGAAATATCAAAAAAATTAAGGATAATGCGAGTAAGAAAAAGTTCCATCATATTATGGGGCCAGGAGGATACCGCCTTTCGGAGCCTAAGTGGCAGAAGATGGAGGAGGACCTGAGGGTGCGAGGAATCCCTCTAGGTACAGAGGGATGGGACCCAAGGGCCAAAAGCTGGTGGTACGGGCATGGGGGATCGCTAGACCCGGAGACAGGGGTGTGTGTTCACCGGAAGAAAAAGTTTGCTCCCACCCAAGCCCTTATTGACGCAAGGACCCAAGCTCAAGAGGGCTTGATCAAGTTCAACAGAGAGAAAGACGCACTGACAACAGCCCTCGGGAATGATGAACACGGAGGACGTGTACGAGGCAAAGGCAGAGTTCCGTGGAAAGTAGGGTTTTCCCAGGATAATGACCCGTACTGTTACAGAAGCCGTAAGAGAAAGACGGACCGGGATGCAGATCTTCTGGCGAAGTTTGCATCGGAACTCCATGAGTTGAAGCAGACCGTGCATGAACTAGTAAAAGAAAAATCGGCTGCAGGGCCGCATGAAGATCATGAAGCGGATCGCGGAAGCCAGCAGCGGAGAAGCAGCGTGGCTTCCACGGATGCCCCGCCTGGTGCTAATGCACCGATGATCGAGATTCGTGCACCGGAGCCTCACTACCCCGTGGATGATGTAAAAGAGATGAAAGAATGTGATCTGCATTATCCCGTGGGGAACGTTTCCACGAAGGTAGCTACCGGCAGTGCTTTACCCTGTACACCTGGAGCACTCCACCACAACAACCCCATTGCATATGGCTATGCTCGTGTCACGGTGGAAGACATAGTCCAAGGGTTTGAGGACCTGGAGATTGACAAAGCTACACCCGAAGGGGAGAGAAGACTTGGAGATGTCAAGCGCCAGATCATTCTATGGAAAAAGAAGTACATAGTGTTTCCAGGCGAGGCGCCAAGGCTAACAAGTCCACCCCCCTCCGATGGTGGTGGTGGTGGTGGTGGTTCACCTACACCTCCTTCACGCCATTCGACGCCGTCCCCCGATCCACAACCTCCGGCGGGTACGACGCCCCCCAATCCTCCTCCGGCGGGTACGACGCCCCCCAATCCACCTCCGGCGAAGAAGCAGAAGCAGGCGGACAGCAAGGAAACCCGCTCCTGGACTATTAACCCGGACCCTTATGTACCTAAGACCACAAGGGTACCGGAGCCATCACTGAAGCCTCTCATCCCAAGGCCTTGGGAACTTAGTGAAGCTGAAACCAAATTGGCCGCGTCTGCTCATTATGAGAAATGGAAGGCGGATATGAAGGCGATAAAAGAGCCTGAGCCCAAGCAAGTATTCACTGAGAAGCAAAAGAAGTGGGCTAAGGATTTTTTGACGACACCGTCCCAAGCCGAGCTGAATATGCCTGACGACTATGGACATGAACTTCGTAGGCAAGCAAAAATATTGAAGGAGGAGAAAGAAGAAAGTAAAAAAAGCGGGAAACAAGTTGACCAGCTCGGGATGCAGAATAAACAATCGATCCCCCCGCTCATAGTGAAAGCCTGTCCGGAAGAGGACCCCGAGATCATAGCAGCTGTGGCAGCACTTGGATTGACTGTAGCGAGTGCCATGAAACAAGCGTCCGAGATGGGTTTGACTCTTCGTGCCTTCTTAGGCCTTGAGGATGCGCCAGTATGTGAGATAGCATTACAATATGTGCGGAATGGGCCTCTCGTCGAGCCTGCGCGGGAAAAGAGTCTACCACCACAAATGCGAAATCTGCTACGTTGGTACAAGCAATTCATAACATGGGCCGACAAAGAATATGTTTATGCAGATGTTACAGAGGAGCATCACACCAAACGGTACTCTATACAAGTTCATATGAGTGAATTGTTCCAGCTGTTCAATCTGCGCGACCTCGACAAATCTATGCTGAGTTGCTACGTTCAGTAAGTGATTTATTTCTACCTCATCTCGTTCTTCATTGCCTGCACTATATATATATATATATATATATATATATATATATATATATATATATATATATATATATTGTTGCGTACGCTATTATGCAGATTGAAGATTTGGGAATGCAAAATAAGAAACATCCATGATGTTGGGTTCATTGACCCACATATCGTTAATGGACATGTGTTACAAAATCACCCCGAAGACGTGGAGAAAGACTTGTACAAGTTTCTTAGAAAGCATCAACTCAAAAGTCATATTCTATTTCCTTACCATTTTGGGTGAGTGTTTCTCTCTTGTGCCCATTCTCTTTTGTTTACTCCATGCATGGTATGTCTAATCGATGAGTTATGCATGACTGTGCATGTAACGTGTCCGCAGGTTCCACTGGATTCTGCTAAATATTGAACTTCACACCTCCAGAATTCTAATCATGGACTCTATGGATTCGGATCCAAAGCGTTGGGCCGACATGAGAAAAATGCTGCAAAAGTAATTATTTTCAATCATTTGAGCTCTATATCGATCGGTCTCTTTTGTTCATTTCCTAATATCAAGTAACTAATAACTCCCTTGTTCATTTAATTTTCTTTGCCCTGTAGGGTTTGGAGACGGTTCTCAGAAGAAATTGTCGGTGAATTCAAACATGAGCTAGATTTTAGAAGGTTAGTTAATGTGGATAAGCAGCCACCGGGGACCAATCTATGTGGATACTATATTTGTGAGAACATCCGGAGACACACCTCTGAGCGGAAGGCATCGGATAGCGTGCGGAAGGCGACGGATAACTTGCGGAGGAGGCTTAGTCCAGAAGCTCGCTTCCGACCAATTCAAGATGAATTAGCAGGATTTTTCATGAGGGAAGTCATCAATCCTAAAGGAGAACACTATACCGAGGACGAAGAAATTTATATGCATACCCGAGATTGAAACTTGTTCGAAGTTGTATATGGTCATCCATCCTAATTGTGTATGGAAACTTGTCCGAAGTTGTATATGGTCACCCGAGATTGAATATATATTATATATTCCTCTTGAATTCTTCTTGTTTGAAATTTCATATGCATGTATATAGTAGCGTAGAATATGTGTACTGAAACTTCATCAAAATTAAAATAAAACACAAAATAAAATATAAAAGAAATAAAACACTACAAATTAAAAAGAAACCAGGTTTAGGGGGGCTAAAACCCTAAACCTGCGGAGGAGGCCTTTAGTCCCGGTTAGCCACGAGAACCGGGACTAAAGGTCCTCCGCCCCGACGGACTCCTGGCGCCCACGTGGACGGGCCTTTAGTCGCGGTTCGTAAGAGGCGCGACTAAAGGGGGGGCCTTTAGTCGCGCATATTTAGTCCCGGTTGCACAGCCGGGATTAATGGCCTTTGCGAACCGGGGCTAAAGGCCTATTCTCTACCAGTGAGTGCACCCGAAAAAAAAAGAATAGCTTCATAGTGCACCAGGACAGCTAATGTTCTTAGCTATATATCGGCAACAATGAAGTAGCATTCCAATTAGTAGTCTAGATATTACATTAACTTAAATTTTGGCGGTATGCAACATAAACAGGGGCAGGAACATATTGATAAATCAGCTCTATCTAATACTTTGTTTTATTCCTTGCCAATCTACATCTAACAATAAATTACTACCCACAGTCAGATACAGATAGTATGTAATACTTTAGTGAAAGTTGAATAGAACATATACATTCCAGTTTATAGAACGAAAGCAAAACATGATTTGTGATATGTTTAGCATCATAATGGAAACAAAAGAAAAGGAGCAAGACAATTGCCATTAAGATTCATCCTTCGTGTCTCCAAGTGAGCACAGAAACAAAACACGAGAATCAATTGAGCTAGTTCAGCTGCTCCATGCAATAAAGAACCTATGATTAAATAAGAATCCTACTACCTTATTTTCTTATTGACTCAAGTATCCCCGTGTCTATGTTTTTTAATCCCAAACAACAACCAAAGTTAATCCCTACTACATCCCAAGTAAAGTAAAATTCTAATGGCTAGCTCTCGGATCCAGTAGGGGATTCATAGGGCCGTGGCATAGACACCATGAGAAAAAGCGATCCGTAAATATTAAGAGAATCAAGGTATCTGCACAAAGATGTCGGCAATCCTCCGTTGCACCTCCACCTGACCATGAACACTGAATCATAGTGCAAGCAACTTAATAATCATGTGCATATACAAATGGTTTCTTTGGCTAATTAAATGGAGTCTAAGCACTTGGTAATCAGTACTATCCAAAAAATAATAAACACAAACATCACTTTGTGGAAATTTTCTCTACCCATAGTTCAAACTTAATGGCATAGACTTGGGGATAATCTCAAACCTGGTACCACTTTGTTTGGCTACCTTTTTGGATAGACCATCATGCCAGAGATGCCTCCATGGAGTTATATGACGTAAATTGTACCTTTGAGGAAGATACCTCCATAAGGAACCGCGGCTATGCAATGAGCGGACTGTCTCCATGATTCCTCTTTGCTCCTTACTATTCATGCATCCCTCTCGCTCCCTCTCCATGTGTCGTTTCATTCTTTCAGCGTCTTCATATAAAGATTAAAGAAGCATAAATGTGGTGCATCGTGCGGACGGCCCGTCGCACGGTAGTTCATGCTTAAAAAATTGAGCCTGATGCGATCCTCGCTGCCATAGCAAGAAAACATAGAGATACCACTAACTTCATTAAAGCTGAACAGTAATCTGCATCAGTGCGTAAACCTGTAATTCAAATAGGTTGGCGTTGCATATAACTCTTTCCCACGTGTGCTCTCATTTAAATGTTAAAACGAAGCGTGTGCATGCAAAGAGCACATATATAGGAGATCTCCATATCTTACATGCAGACTTCATTATTTTAATCATCTAAGGCATGTGACGGCACCTACTTACATGCAGAGGCATAGATTAATTGGGAGAATGCAAATAGTAGATATACTTACGTGCACACGCTTGTTGCCTTTCAAATCTTCTAAAGCAGACGTGTGGCAACCTACTTACATCAAAAGGCCTAGATGCTTTTGGGGGATCCATCAAACTTCTGCGCCACGAAGAGGCAGGTTATTCCTGACGCTGCGTAGGTTCCCTGGTGAGCGACGTGGGAGTGGCTGCTGGGAATCGATCAAACGCCTGCACCATGCAGAGGCATAGATTAATTGGGAGAATGCAAATAGCAGATATACTTATGTGCACACGCTTGTTGCCTTTCAAATCTTCTAAAGCAGGCGTGTGGCAACATACTTACATCAAAAGGCCTAGATGCTTTTGGGGGATCCATCAAACTTCCGCGCCACGAAGAGGCAGGTTATTCCTGACGCTGCGTAGGTTCCCTGGTGAGCGACGTGGGCCGGAGTGGCTGCTGGGAATCGATCAAACGCCTGCACCATGCAGAGGCGGTTGGCCGGGTGAGCAATCTGGGAGGTGCTGCCGGGGCCTCCTTTTTCCCAGTATGCTTGACGTTTACCTATCCGGTGCGTCCCTCGCTAATCACCAATATGAAGATGAAGAAAGCATGCAGCTTGGAGTTTGCAGCGGTAGCGGTGCAACGGCATGGTGGCGGAGATGGTTTCGCAGCAATAGCACGAATATCATTAGAACTAGGGTTAGGGTTTCCGAGCATGATTTATTTACAGCAATTATATTCTCTCATGTATCTGGGTACGGGAGGGGAGCAGGAGATTTGTGAATATTGTGATTGACCGTATCAAACTTAAATTAATATGTTGACCGGTATAAAATTATTAAGGGCATTGGTGGGTAATTTTATTGAACTTTAATGTCATAGGCTATTTTAGATATCCATCGGCTGTGATTGGCTACTTAACTTAATTGATGGTCAGATGTTTCTAATTTTTGTGGTAATTTCTACTCTATTTCTTTTATTTTTGGTTAACCCTTCAAGTACTTTTTTATATAAATAGATGCCACGCAATACGATCCTCGACCTCCCTGTTTGGAATTTTGATTTTACAAATTTCATCCGCATCGAACTGGTAGAAAATTTGGCGAACTAACTCCTCATTCCATTCTCTCCTATCCTGGTCCATTAGTTGGTTTACCCATCTAAGCCTCGACCTCCTTATAAACGCTGCTGTCATAAGTCCCTCTCTTCTTGGTAACCACTGGTCTCGTTGTATCTGGATACTTCTTCCGTTTCCCACACGCCATATGATGCCCTTCTTCAGAAGTTCTAGACCAAACTCAATGGCTCTCCACACTGGGGATGCATCCGAAGCAAATACCGTGTCCAACAAGTTTCCATGCGGGCAGTATTTAGATTTTAGGACCCTTGCACATAGACTGTCAGGCTTTTGAATTAGTCTCCATGCCTGCCTCACAAGGAGAGCTTGGTTAAAGAGGTGCATATCTCTAAAGCCTATCCCACCAGCTCGCTTTGGCCTAGTCATGCGCTCCCATGACATCCAGTGAACCTTTCGGTGGTCGTGTTCATCTCCCCACCAGAAATCCCGTATCATTCTCTCGTATTTCTCACAGAAGCCTTTAGATAGCATAAAGACACCCATTATGAATGTGGGCAAGGCTTGGACAACTGATTTTACGTGCACTTCCTTTGCTGCAAAGGACATGAATCTCTCGGCCCAGTCGTTGCATCTCTTTCCAAATCTATCCATAATAGGTTGGAAATGTTCATCTTTCATTCTCCCCTCGGGTGTTGGGAGGCCCAAATATTTACTCTCAAAAGATGCTGTTTCCACTTCTAAGACTCTCATAATCTCCTGCCGAGTCTCACTAGGACAATGCTCACTGAATAGAAGTGAGCATTTGCTTGCGCTCAGAAGTTGTCCAGTCCCTCTCTGAAATGCAGCCAAGACCTTTTTGATGGTTTTTTCTTGCTCCACCGTCGCCTTGAAAAAGAGTAAGCTATCGTCTGCAAAGAGGAGGTTAGAGACGCCCGGACTATTTCTGGCTATTTTAATGGGTGTCAAACTGCCCTCAGCGATCTCTTTCTTTAGCATGCTCACAAGCCCATCCGCAACGAAGAGGAAAAGGTAGGGGCTCAACGGGTCTCCCTGTCTTAGGCCTCGGGTAGGCTTGAACGGTTCCAGTAAGTCGGCATTGCATCTCAGAGAATATCTAACCGATCGAACACATTGCATTACCCAGTCAGTCCACTTTCTGCTAAATCCACTCTTTGAAAGAACACCTTCAAGAAAATTCCAATCCACTCGGTCATAGGCCTTGGCTAGATCCAACTTACACGCACAGAAGGAGTTGGGACCCCTTTTACCTGTCTGTATTTTATGGAAACACTCAAAGGCAACGAGGGCATTATCCGTGATCATTCTCCCTGGGATAAATGCGCTCTGAGTTTCGGAGATTAACTCATCCAACATAGGGCGCAAGCGGTTGACCATACACTTTGCAATTACCTTGTAAATTACGTTACAGAGGCTAATGGGGCGATAATCTTTCAAACTCTTTGGGTCTTTGGTTTTGGGAATTAGCACTATAATTGTATCATTAATTCCTTCGGGCATAACTCCCTCCTCAAAGAAACGAACAACAGCCTTTACGACATCCTCCTTCATGATTTCCCAATTCCTCTGATAGAAACGCGCCGGGAATCCGTCAATACCAGGGGCCTTAAGGGGTTCGATCTGGAATAATGCATCACTAATTTCCCCACCGGAGAAAGGTTTTGTCAGCGTCATGTTCATATCTACAGTGACCCTCTCAGCTACATGATCCAGCACCTCATGTGGTGCTACTGTTTCACCTTTTCATAGAGCTCCTGAAAAAAAGTGTTAGTCATGCCATGGATTCCTGAAGTACTTTCTACCCATACACCATTGCAGTCTTTCAGTCTAGTGATTGCATTCTTCTTCTTCCTCCACGTAGACTTTCTCTGGAACCACTGAGTGTTACGGTCGCCACATTTCAGATAGGTAACTCTAGATCGTTGCCTCCACATGATTTCCTCTCTCAGTAAAAGTTCGTCGAGTTCTTTTGATTATTCCTGAATCTTCTGTTGGTGTCCGGCCGAAGGTGGATTGCACCACAACTTGCTCAGCTTTTTCCTAATATCCGCAGCCTTCTTAGTAACTGAACCGAAATCACGATCAGCCCATTTCTGCAGTTCCTTCTGTACAAGTTTCAGTTTTGCACCTACATCTTGCAGAGACTCGGCCGTACTGTTCTTACGCCAACACTCCTCAATAGTTGATTTTAGTGATCCCTCACGCTCCCACATTTGCTCATACCTGAACTGTTGCGGGCGTACCGGCCTCCATTCCTCTCTATTACCCAATGTCAGCAGCACCGGTAGATGGTCAGAGCGCGACGAACAAATATGTTCGACAGTTGCCTCCCTGAACATGTTCGACCATTCCGGGGTCGCCACCCCTCTGTCCAGGCGTGCGCGTACATTATCCCTGCCCCCTTGCTTATTGTTATACATCCATGTCGGGCCTCTGAATCCCAGGTCAAGTAAGTTACAGTCGGACAAAACCTTTCTGAAATTTTCCATATATTTCTCTGAACGTTTTGATTTAGAGAAGTGCTCTGATTGCCACATAGTTTCATTGAAGTCTCCCAACATGAGCCATGGGACATCTGCCGAATCTTTAATTCTTCTTAGCAAGGTCCACATGAGGTGTCTCTCGTGAGCTTTCGGTTCACCATACACAAAAGTGGCTCTTGATACGTCTCCAACGTATCTATATTTTTTGATTGTTCCATGCTATTATATATTCTATTTTGGATGTTTAATGAACTTATTTATACACTTTTATATTATTTTTGGGACTAACCTATTAACCGGAGGCCCAGCACAAATTGCTGGTTTTTTGCCTATTTCAGTGTTTCGCATAAAAAGAATATCAAACGGAATGAAACCTTCGGGAGCATGATTTTTGGAACAGACGTGATCCAGAGAACTTGTAGTGGACGTCAAGTAACCAACGAGGAGGCCACGAGGCAGGGGGCACGCCTACCCCCTGGGCGCGCCCTCCACCCTCGTGGGCCCCTCGTGGCTCCACCGACCTACTTCTTCCTCCTATATATACCTACGTACCCCCATACCATCGAGGAGCACCATGAAAACCTAATTCCACTGCCGCAACATTCTGTACCCGTGAGATACCATCTTAGGGCATTTTCCAGCGCTCCGCCGGAGGGGGCATTGATCACGTAGGGCTTCTACATCAACACCATAGCCTCTCCGATGATGTGTGAGTAGTTTATCTCAGACCTTCGGGTCCATAGTTATTAGATAGATGGCTTCTTCTCTCTCTTTGGATCTCAATACAAAGTTCTCCTCGATTCTCTTGGAGATCTATTCGATGTAATCTTCTTTTGCGGTGTGTTTGTCGAGATCCGATGAATTGTGGGTTTATGATCAAGATTATCTATGAACAATATTTGAATCTTCTCTGAATTCTTTTATGTATGATTGGTTATCTTTGCAAGTCTCTTCGAATTATCAGTTTGGTATGGCCTACTAGATTGATCTTTCTTGCAATGGGAGAAGTGCTTAGCTTTGGGTTCAATCTTGCGTTGCCTGATCCCAGTGACAGTAGGGGAAACGCCACGTATTGTATTGTTGCCATCGAGGATAAAAAGATGGGGTTTATACAATATTGCATGAGTTTATCCCTCTACATCATGTCATCTTGCTTAAAGCGTTACTCCGTTCTTATGAACTTAATACTCTAGATGCATGCTGGATAGCGGTCGATGTGTGGAGTAATAGTAGTAGATGCAGGCAGGAGTCGGTCTACTTGTCACGGACGTGATGCCTATATACATGATCATACCTAGATATTCTCATAACTATGCTCAATTCTATCAATTGCTCAACAGTATTTTGTTCACCCACCGTAATACTTATGCTATCTTGAGACAAGCCACTAGTGAAACCTATGGCCCCCGGGTCTATTTTCCATCATATTAATCTCCTGTCAACAAGCTATTTCTATCTTTGTTTTGCAATCTTTACTTTTAATCTTTATCATAAAAATACCAAAAATATTATCTTATCATCTCTATCAGATCTCACTTGTGCAAGTGGCCGTGAAGGGATTGACAACCCCTTTATCGCGTTGGTTGCAAGCTTCTTATTTGTTTATGTAGGTAAAAGGGACTTGAGCGTGGCCTCCTACTGGATTGATACCTTGGTTCTCAAAAAATGAGGGAAATACGCTACTTTGCTGCATCATCCTTTCCTCTTCAAGGGAAAACCAACGCAGTGCTCAAGAGGTAGCAAGAAGGATTTCCGGCGCCGTTGCCGGGGAGTCTACGCACAAGGCAAGACATACCAAGTACCCATCACAAACTCTTATCCCTCACATTACATTATTTGCCATTTGCCTCTCGTTTTCCTCTCCCCCACTTCACCCTTGCCGTTTTATTCGCCCTCTTTTTCCGTTCGCCTCTTTTTCGCTTGCCTTTTGTGTCCAGTGTGCCGTCATGGCTAGTCCTTTATCTACTCCTTTGTCCCCCGAGTTTGAAGTTCTTCACTTCAAACAAAAACAAGGAGAAAATTTAAAAGATGCTTGGTATAGGATGATAGAATCCTATCGTGGTTGCACTATAGAGGGAGATTTCAAGGTTTTACTTCATAATTTTTATGTTGGGCTAACCTTACCCCATAGACAACTCCTTGATTTTGCCGCCAAAGGGAATTTTATTGAAACTGATCCTAGTTTTGCTTATGAAATTATAGAGGGGATAGTAGGAGTACTTCCCCCACCAAAGGGACCAACTCTTACCCATGAGGGAACCCAAATCTTAGAAAAATTAGGCGAATTGCAAATATCTCTTGAACCTCTTAAAAATGTTGGAGGAAACCTCAATCGTATCAATACATTGATCACACTTTGCAATAAATGGTTGGATGCTCTAGATCTAAGAATCTCTGAGTATGAAGGGAAACGTAAGGAACCTCCCGGATTCGAGCATAACTGCACTAAAAGGATAAATACCAAAGATGGCAATACCTAGGTTTATCCTCGCTTTTATGCCTAGCTAGGGGCATTAAACGATACCGCTTGTTGGGAGGCAACCCAATTTTATTTTAGTCTTTTGCTTTTTGGTTCTGTTTAGGAATAAATAATCCATCTAGCTTCTGTTTTGATGTGGTTTTGTGTTTTAATTAGTGTTTGTGCCAAGTAGAACCTTTGGGAAGACATGGGGAAAGCCTTTGCGATCATGCTGTAAAAAACAAAAACTTTAGCGCTCACGAGATTAGCTACAACGTTTTACTGGAGAGTGCTATTTAATTGATTCTTTTTGCAGATGATTAATAGATAAATTCCTCACGTCCAGCAATTTATTTTCGAATTTTTGGAGTTCCAGAAGTTTGCGTTAGTTACAGATTACTACTGACTGTTCTGTTTTTGATAGATTCTGTTTTTCGCGTGTTGTTTGCTTATTTTAATGAATCTATGGCTAGTAATGGAGTTTATGAACCATAGAAAAGTTGGAATACAGTAGGTTTAACACCAATATAAATAAAGAATGAGTTCATTACAGTACCTTGAAGTGGTGTTTTGTTTTCTATCGCTAACGGAGCTCACGAGATTTTCTGTTAAGTTTTGTCTTGTGAAGTTTTCAAGTTTTGGGTAAAGATTTGATAGATTATGGAACAAGGATTGGCAAGAGCCTAAGCTTGGGGATGCACAAGGCACCCCAAGGTAAAATTCAAGGACAACCAAAAGCTTAAGCTTGGGGATGCCCCAGAAGGCATCCCCTCTTTCGTCTTCGTCTATCGGTAACTTTACTTGGAGCTATATTTTTATTCACCACATGATATGTGTTTTGCTTGGAGCGTCTTGTATGATTTGAGTCTTTGCTTTTTAGTTTATCACAATCATCCTCTCTGTACACACCTTTTGAGAGAGACACACATGATTCGGAATTTGTTAGAATACTCTATGTGCTTCACTTATATCTTTTGAGTTATATAGTTTTTGCTCTAGTGCTTCACTTATATCTTTTAGAGCATGGTGGTGGTTTTATTTTATAGAAATTATTGATCTCTCATGCTTCACTTATATTATTTTGAGAGTCTTAAACAGCATGGTAATTTGCTTTAATTGTGAAATTAATCCGAATGTGATAGGCATCTAAGATGAGCATAATAAAAACTTCCATATTGAGTTCATTGAATATCATGAGAAGTTTGATACTTGATAAGTGTTTTGAGATATAAAGGTGGTAATATTAGAGTGTGCTAGTTGAGTAACTGTGAAATTGAGAAATACTTGTGTTAAGGTTGGCAAGTCCCGTAGCATGCATGTAAGGTAAAAGTCGTCTGACAATTTTGACACATAAGGTGTTCTTTTATTGCTTTCCTTATGAGTGGCGGTCGGGGACGAGCGATGGTCTTTTCCTACCAATCTATCCCTCTAGGGGCATGCGTAGTAGTACTTTGCTTCGAGGGCTAATAGACTTTTGCAATAAGTATATGAGTTCTTTATGACTAATGTGAGTCCATGGATTATACGCACTCTCAACCTTCCACAATTTTCTAGCCTCTACGGTACCGTGCATTGCCCTTTCTCACCTTGATAGTTGGTGCAAACTTCGCCAGTGCATCCAAACCCCATGATATGATACACTCTATCACACATAAACCTCCTTATATCTTCCTCAAAACAACCGCCATACCTACCTTTCATGGCATTTCAATAGCCATTCCGAGATATATTGCCATGCAACTTTCCACCGTTCCGTTTATTATGACACGCTCCATCATTGTCATATTGCTTTGCATGATCATGTAGTTGACATCGTATTTGTGGCAAAGCCACCATTCATAATTTTTTCATACATGTCACTCTTGATTCATTGCATATCCCGGTACACCGCCGGAAGCATTCACATAGAGTCATATTTTGTTCTAAGTATTGAGTTGTAAGTAATAAAAGTGTGATGATCATCATTATTAGAGCATTGTCCCATGTGAGGAAAGGATGATGGAGACTATGATTCCTCCACAAGTCGGGATGAGATTCCGGACAAAAAAAAGAGGTCAAAGAAAAAAAAAGAGAAGGCCCAAGAAAAAAAAGAAAAAAATATGAGAGAAAAAGAGAAGGGACAATGTTACTATCCTTTTTCCACACTTGTGCTTCAAAGTAGCACCGTGATCTTCATGATAGAGAGTCTCCTATGTTGTCACTTTCGTATACTAGTGGGAATTTTTCATTATAGAACTTGGCTTGTATATTCCAATGATGGGCTTCCTCAAAATTGCCCTTGGTGTTAGTGAGCAAGCAAGTTGGATGCACACCCACTTAGTTTTTTTGTTGAGCTTTCATACATTTATAGATCTAGTGCATCCGTTGCATGGCAATCCCTACTCCTCTCATTGACATCAATTGATGGGCATCTCCATAGCCTATTGATTAGCCGCGTCAATGTGAGACTTTCTACCTTTTTGTCTTCTCTCATAACCCCCATCATTATACTTTACTCCACCCATAGTGCTATATCCATGGCTTGCGCTCATGTATTGCGTAAGGGTTGAAAAGGCTGAAGCGCGTTGAAAAGTATGAACCAATTGCTCGGCTTGTCATCGGGGTTATGCATGATGAGAACGTTTTGTGTGACGAAATTGAAACATGGCCTAACTATATGATTTTCTAGGGATAAGCTTTCTTTGGCTACGTTATTTTGATAAGACATAATTGCTTGGTTAGCATGTTTGAAGTATTATTGCTTTTATGTCAACATTAAACTTTTATCTTGAATCTTCCGGATCTAAATATTCATGCCACAATAAAAAGAATTACATTGAAATTCTGTTTTTATCATTTACCTACTCGAGGACGAGCAGGAATTAAGCAGGAATTATACACTTTTATGTTATTTTTGGGACTAACCTATTAACCGGAGGCCCAGCCCAAATTGCTGTTTTTTTTGCCTATTTTAGTGTTTCGCAGAAAAAGAATATAAAACGGAGTCCAAACAGAATGAAACCTTCGGGAGCGTGATTTTTGGAACAAACGTGATCCAGAGGACTTGGAGTGGACGTCAAGCAAACAACGAGGAGGCCACGAGGCAGGGGGCGCGCCTACCCCCCGGGCGCGCCCTACACCCTCGTGGATCCACCGACCTACTTCTTCCTCCTATATATACCTACGTACCCCCAAACCATCGAGGAGCACCACGAAAACCTAATTCCACTGCCGCAACCTTCTGTACCCGTGAGATCCCATCTTGGGGCCTTTTCCGGCGCTCCGCCGGAGGGGGCATTGATCACGGAGGGCTTCTACATCAACACCATAGCCTTTTCGATGACGTGTGAGTAGTTTACCTCAGACCTTCGGGTCCATAGTTATTAGCTAGATGGCTTCTTCTCTCTCTTTGGATCTCAATACAAAGTTCTCCTAGATTCTCTTGGAGATCTATTCGATGTAATCTTCTTTTGCGGTGTGTTTGTCGAGATCCGATGAATTGTGGGTTTATGATCAAGATTATCTATGAACAATATTTGAATCTTTTCTGAATTCTTTTATGTATGATTGGTTATCTTTGCAAGTCTCTTCGAATTATCAGTTTGGTTTGGCCTACTAGATTGATCTTTCTTGCAATGGGAGAAGTGCTTAGCTTTGGGTTCAATCTTGCGTTGCTCGATCCCAGTGACAGTAAGGGAAACGACACGTATTGTATTGTTGCCATCGAGGATAAAAAGATGAGGTTTATATCATATTGCATGAGTTTATCCCTCTACATCATGTCATCTTGCTTAAAGCGTTACCCCGTTCTTATGAACTTAATACTCTAGATGCATGCTGGATAGCGGTCGATGTGTGGAGTAATAGTACTAGATGCAGGCAGGAGTCGGTCTACTTGTCACGGATGTGATGCCTATATACATGATCATACCTAGATATTCTCATAACTATGCTCAATTCTATCAATTGCTCGACAGTAATTTGTTCACCCACCGTAATACTTATGCTATCTTGAGAGAAGCCACTAGTGAAACCTATGCCCCCAGGTCTATTTTCCATCATATTAATCTCCTGCCAACAAGCTATTTCTATCTTTGTTTTGCAATATTTACTTTTAATCTTTATCATAAAAATATCAAAAATATTATCTTATCATCTCTATCAGATCTCACTTTTGCAAGTGGCCATGAAGGGATTGACAACCCCTTTATCGCGTTGGTTGCAAGGTTCTTATTTGTTTGTGTAGGTACAAGGGACTTGAGCGTGGCCTCCTACTGGATTGATACCTTGGTTCTCAAAAACTGAGGGAAATACTTACGCTACATTTCTGCATCACCCCTTCCTCTTCAAGGGAAAACCAACGCAGTGCTCAAGAGGTAGCAACTCTCCACTGGACACTATGAGCATTTAACCGGATCAACACATCAATATACCTCGGTCCAACAGCGAGCTTTATTACTTCGATGCTTTCATCATAAAAGAGTGCAATTCCGGCACCTTTCCCAGTGCCGGTTTGCGTGATACAATGCCGGAGACCTAGTCTCCATCTCAGGTTATTGACATACTGAAAGCACAAGTGCTCCCTGGGTGATTTTGGTAATTAATGTCAACATATCTCTTGTTGGACTAATACTTCCATCTAGTATATTTCAGATAAGTCCAACAGTGGAGTGGCATGGACAAGAGGATGTGGAAACCCTTCAAGATGATAAGGACAAAATATTGGCTCAAGCTCAAAGCTCAGGACTCTACATTTTTCATTTTAGTGACCCAAGATCACATTGAGTCCATAGGAAAGCCAATACTATTAAGAGGGGATGAGGTGTTGCTTAATGACTTGCTTGCTCAAGGTGCTTAGTGATATGCTCCAAAAACCCTCAACTACTTTCTCATATCCACATATGTCCCAAACCAAAAGTCAAACTCGGCCCCACCGAAACTTTTCATCCGGCGTCACCGAGTTCACTTGACATAGCCACTGCCAGAAACCCTAGTCTTTTCGGTCTCACCGATGGGATCTCGGGCTCGCCGAGATGGGCTTGCAAACTCTCTGTTACCTATTGCATTAATTTCGGTCTCACCGAAATATGAAATCGGTACCACCGAGTTTGCTTGGTCAACTCTCTGTTTTGCTTCTTACCCAAATCGGTCCCACCGAGTTTGTGTAATCGGTCAAACCGAGATGAGGCTTTACCCTAACCCTAGCACATCGGTCCCACCGAGTTGATCATGTCGGTCCCACCAAAAATCCTAACGTTCACATTTTGAACCAAATCGGTCCGACTGAGTTTTTTGATTCGGTCCCACCGAGTTTGGTGATTTGTGTGTAATAGTTAGATTTTGTGTGGAGGCTATATATACCCCTCCACCCACTCTTCATTCGTGGAGAGAGCCATCAGAACATGCCTACACTTCCAACATACATTTTCTGAGAGAGAACCACCTACACTTGTGTTGAGGTCAAGATATTCCATTCCAACCACATAAATCTTGATCTCTAGCCTTCCCCAAGTTGCTTTCCACTCAAATCATCTTTCTACCAAATCCAATCCTATGAGAGAGAGTTGAGTGTTGGGGAGACTATCATTTGAAGGACAAGAGCAAGGAGTTCATCATCAACACACCATCTATTACCTCTTGGAGAGTGGTGTCTCCTAGATTGGGTAGGTGTCACTTGGGAGCCTCCGTCAAGATTGTGGAGTTGAACCAAGGAGTTTGTACGGGCAAGGAGATTGCCTACTTCGTGAAGATCTACCCTAGTGAGGCAAGTCCTTCATGGGCGATGGCCATGGTGGGATAGACAAGGTTGCTTCTTCGTGGACCCTTTGTGGGTGGAGCCCTCCGTGGACTCGCGCAACCGTTACCCTTCGTGGGTTGAAGTCTCCATCAACGTGGATGTACGATAGCACCACCTATCGGAACCACGGATAAAAAATCTTCGTGTCCCAAATTGCGTTTGCACACTCAAATCCCATCCCTTTACATTCTTGCAACTTGCATGATTTACTTTCCGCTGCTCATATACTCTTTGCATGCTTGCTTGAATTGTGATGAGAATGTTTGAACTTGTGCTAAAACTCCACTTCAACTCAAAGAATTTAAAACCTGCAACTTTTCTTGCTAAGAGTCTATTCACCCCCTCTAGACACCTCTTCTCGATCCTTTCAATTGGTATCAGAGCCTTGGTCTCCATTGCTTTGGTTTAAACACCTTTGGAGGAAGATGGATGAGTCTACGTTGGGGAGTCTTAGACATAGAGTGCCTATACTTGATGGAGAGTACTTTCATGAGTGGAAAAATGAGATGCTTGAGATTTTCAATGAATATCACTTGAACAAGTACATTACTTGTCCTTGCATTTCCCCTAGTGATCCCTTGCATCCCTCTCCCGATGAGGATCTTGACATGCTTCGCAATCTTAGAACTATCAATCTTATCATTAAAGGATTGCCTAATAATTTGATTGCTAGCACTACAAAAAAAGACACATCCGTGACATTTTGGGCCGAACGATTTTTTTTCTGTCATACTTATGACACTTCTATGACAATAATTGTGACAAAACACGGTATCATCATAGATGTGGTGGGGTCCTACTTCTATGACAAAAAATCATGACAGAATATGGACTTTTCGTCCTGGGCGGGCTGGAGACGCAGCTGCATGACATTCTTTGGGCCGTCCATGACGGAAAAAACCGTGGTAGAAGCGAGGGCGAGGAAAATATCGGGGTGTTCCCAGTTACGGTGGGTGGTCGGGGCCGAGCGATGCACGTTTCTCTCGTACACGCACGCGCGTGGGTGCGAGGCGTTGGGCTCCAACTGAACCCGAGCGAGGCGTTGGGCTCTAATTGAACCCGAGCGATTGCACTGCAGGCTACGCTTTACTGAACCCGAGCGAACGATCGATGGTTGTTAACTAAACCCGATCGAGCGATTCCTGCGCTACTGCTGCTAACTGAAGCTGATCGATGCTGCCTCTGGATGAACAGTGAGCATTGCTGGGGGGGGGTTTGGATGAACAGTTCCCGGTGGGGGTGGATGAACAGGACCCCGTGGTGTTGCCTCTAGATGAACAGGACCCCGATCGATCGAGCCGGTTGGGGCTGGATGAACAGGATCCCGTGGAGGGCAGGATGAACAGTAGACGGTGGAGGGCTGGATGAACAGCAGCCCGTGGAGGGGTGGTTGAACAGGAGCCCGTGGAGAGGGCTGGTTGAACAGTAGCCGGTGGAGTAGCGCGCGGTGGAGGCTGGATGAACAAGAGCCCGTGGATGAACAGTCGCAGGTGGAGGCTGGAGGAGGTCGACGGTGGATGAACAATAGCCCGTGGAGGCTAGAGGGGGTCGACGGTGGAGATGAACAGTATCCCGTGGACTCCCGTTTTGTGGTACGCCACACCCCTCCCGATGAACATGACCCCCGTTTCGACCGTAGCGCTCCAACACAAGTCCGTTTCCTCCGTTTTGCGGTACGCCACACCCCTCCCGATCAACAGGACCCCCGTTTCGACAGTAGGAGGTCCGTTTCCTCCGTTTTGCGGTATGCCAGACCCCTCCCGATGAACAGGATCCTATTTCGAACGTGGCCGGTCGAACACAAGGCCGTTTCCTTTGTTCTGCGGTACGCCAGGCCTCGTTTCCATCGGCTGTTCCGTCCAAGCCCTCCCGATGAACACGACGACGCATTCCGTTCCGACCCAACCGGTTGGCTCCCCATGAACACGACGACGACACTGTTTCTCTGTTCCGACCCAGCCATGTATATGAGCCCTGGCCGTACGTACGCGCGAGTAGGCGTTCGAGACCCCGCCTGGATGTACGTACATGGTCGTATTTACTTTCTTGCACCCTGGCCGCTGTACGTACGTGTACATGCTACGTGCGCGCCTCTACTACGACACGTGCACGGCTCTACATCGACTAGTATGTACGTACACGTTCGCGACCAGAATGACAACGCTACGTACGCTTCGACCAGGTGGGTCCTGACTGTCACGCACTTCCTTGCGTGCGAAGATGTAGCTGGTGGGTCCCAGCAGTCAGGGGGCGAATCGGTTTTTTCCCGGACGCACTTCCTTGCGTGCGAAGATGTAGCTGGTGGGTCCCAGCAGTCAGGGGGAAACGTTTTTTTCGCGAAATATGGTGGCCCGTCCGGTGGGTCCCCGCTGTCAGGTGGAGGAATAATTATTTTGCGCGTAATAAGGAGGCACTTCCTTGCTACGACCGTGGACCCAGCTGTCAGCCTCTCCACGTACAGTACTCTTCTGATGGAAGTCGGTCATTGACCACATTGACCACGCCGCGCCGAGGGCACCAAGGCGATGGACGACGGCGAGGCCTAGGAAGGGGACGAAGCGGAGCCAGGGAAGACACGGCAGTGGATGCCCACGCGGAGAGGAGTATGAGGGTCCACTGGTTCGGCTGCGGTGTGAGGCTGCCGTCGCCGCAGAATAACAGGGGGTGTGGATGAGTAGAGGGATGGCCTGGCCAGCAGTGGGAGTGGTAGGGGGCGGTGAGGCCTCCACGGCATCGCAGCCGGCCACAGGAGGCAGGAGCACGAGGCACGACCGGCGCTGGTTTGGGCGGCTGGAGCAAGAAGACTAGAGGTTGAAGAAGCACTATGGCCGTTGGATGGACATCGTACAGTCAATGGAGCTAGAATCATGCATATTGACTAAGTTGACAAAGCCCTCCATCCCCGTCAACTTAGTAGGCCCACAAGTCAACCTCCCACTATACTGGGTCCCAGCTAGTAGGGGGAGTATTCATTTTTTTTGTGCGTAATAAGGAGGCACTTCCGGTGGGTCTGAGCTGACAGCGGGGGGAACGTTTTTTTTCACGAAAAACGGTGGCCCATTCGGTTGGTCCCAGTAGTCAGGGGGGAAACATTTTTTTCGCAAAATACGGTGGCCTGTTCGGTGGGTCCCTGCTGCCAGGTGGAGGAATAATTATTTTCCGCGTAATAAGGAGGCACTTCCTTGCGGCTGCCGTGGACCCAGCTGTCAGCCTCTCCACGACAGTACTCTTCCGATGGAAGTCGTTCCTTGACCATGTTGACCACGCCGCGCCGAGAGCACCAGGGCGGTGGACGACGGTGAGGCCTAGGAAGGGGATGACGCGGAGCCGGGGAAGACGCGGCAGTGGATGCCCACGCGGAGAGAAGTACGAGGGTTCACTGGTTCGGCTGTGGTATGAGGCTGCCGTCGCCGCAGAATAATAGGGGGTGTGGGTGTGTAGAGGGATGCCCTGGCCAGCGGTGGGAGTAGTAGGGGGCGGTGAGGCCTGCACGGGAGGTGGGAGCAGGCGGTCCCGCCGGCGCTGGATTTGGCATCTGGAGCAAGAAGATCAGAGATTGAAGAAACACGACGGCCGTTGGATTGACATCCAACGGTTACGTCTGCTAGAATCGTTCGTTGACGTATATAATAACTAAAAAAATCTTGCATACGCGTCAACTTAATAGGCCCATAAGTCAGACCATTCCCTCTTTTTTAATAATTTATATATAGCTCATTGCAACTTCTTATGCAATTTATTGCAGTCCGGTTTTTTGGTTGGCCAGGGCCAATTTCGCATATTTCTGTGGGTTCCAAACTATTTTTAATACCAAAATCTCGAGCCAGATTTAAAGTACTTTGAAGATATATTTCAATTAGGTTAATGCCCAGTGAAATAGGAATATGAAAATGTGATTTTTTTTCAGAAATTATAATGTAATTGCCAATTTGTCATGTGTTTTTATATTTACAACCAATTTCATATTAATTTCAAGATTTGCAGGCGTCTTAAAAGAGTTGCAGCCCATCAAGGCGTAGAAAAATAAATAGGCCTGGATTGGGCATTCTTCAGAAAAAATAAACTGGGCTCATTTTCACAAAGAAAAAATAGCTGGGCTGGTCACATGGTGAACATAAAATATAAGCCTGGGCTAGACGGGCCACAACCCAGTTCAAACCCTGCTCCGTCTCAACAATAACAAAAAAATATTGCTCGAGCAGCTATGTCCCAGGTGTCAGCCGATCTTGTGCTGTTCTTTTGTCTATTGACTATATACGCTCACAATGTCGTGGGTCCCAGATGTCAGGAAAACACTAGGAGGAAGCATTTTATTTTTCCATACGCTGACATGGTGGGCCCGTACTGTCATCCTTTCCATGTACTTCTGCCGATTCCTGTTGTTTGTTGACCATGTTGACAACGCGAGAGGGCGGCGCCGCGGCGAGCGCACCAAAGCGCGCGGAGGACGACGACATTAACGATTTAGGAGACGGTGGGGCGGCGATGCGTGCGCTAAGGCGCAGCCAGCCGTGGGAGGTGGAAGCAGGCGGCCCCGCCGGCGCTGGTTTGGTTTTGGCGGCTGGAGGAAGACAGGACTGAAGAAACACGACAGACTATAAAAGCAGCAGGAGTACTTAACAACCTTAACTGAAACCAGCAGGGGCACTTAACAACCATAGCTGAAAGCAGTATGAGTACTTATACATGTTCAAAACCGTACAAAGCACGCCTCGAACAGTGCTACTTTGCCTACAGTTAACCAAGGGTGAGGCCGCCAAGCCCCAGGACAAGGCCCAGGCGCCACCCCGCGCATCCACCACCTTCTCAAAGCGGCTTCATCTCGCAGTGTGGTCAATAAACAGGATATTCGCTTTAGAGCCATGGAAAAGCAGGAACATAATCTTCTGTCCTATTCTCCAAGATGGACGTGCCTTCATTATTTGAGACCACCCATGAATAAGTATCTTTTCACCTCCAAGGGGAATGGAGTAGGTCGACATAAACATCATGTTGTGACCAAGCGCAAGTCTGACCCGACCATGGTCAGGCATCTGTATAGGAACAATAGAACTGGGCAGTTTCTGTTTCAAGAAGATCACAGCTGTAAAACTGTGTATAAGCAATAGTTTATGAACAACATATATAACAGAAAACAGCTCATACCATAAGTTTCTCGACACAGTTGGACCTGTTCAACGAGTGTAGCAGTGGCACACATATCCCACGTGGCCTTCCTCCATTGAAACGCCCCACAAGGACCTCAAGACGATCAATAAAGTGTAGGAACGTGTGGATGTCGTCCCAGCCAACTTCAGTGCCATCAGTAACAGCCGAGTTGTTACAGAATAACAAACGAGCAACCTGCTTAACTCTGAAAAAACCTACACGTGCCACCAATTATAAGAAAATATTAGTTAGAAGTAGCATCTTCATGGGAGATCCGTTGCTACTTCTAAAGTTAAATTGTGATTAGTTTGACAGAATAGGTGGATTAAGAAGTAATCAGGGCAACAAGCAAGAACCAGATACAAAACTAACATGGATGAACAATTGGAACGATGTCGAAACTGATATCCATGGCTTGTCTTCACTGTTACCATTAAACTGGTGTATTCAGTTATGGCAAGGCCGAGCATCTTGGGTACATGTGTTCTGGCAGAGCAAGGAATGCACTGTAGGAAAAATAATAAGAGAACACAATGTATTCCCTATCTCCAAATCTAGAAATACTTTCCTCCTTCACATCAGTGTTGACCATGGTACTAGTACCTTTTATCCAAATATAGCAATCCAAATTTCCAAATTAGTCGACATCATGTTCAAAAAACCCCACCCTCCCGGATAGAAAAGAGGATTCTAGGAACATACTGTGCGCGTTTTAAAATCTTGTGTTAGGATGAGAAGGAACAAGTGTGGCGTCTCGCCGAGGGCGCAGAAACCTGTAGGGTCCTCGCACTTTTGGCACTGCAAATGAAACACGCTAGATTCAGTAGGAAGAAAAATGCATCAATGGCGGCGGTTGCCATCCTAGGAGTACCCGCGACCAAGGGACTTGGATTTATCGGGGATGGATGAAGAATTTGTACCATGTTCTCCATGAGAAAACCCTATGCAATCGCCGAGCGGGGGTTTTCTCTGAACAAGCAGACAAGGGAGAAGGGATTCATGCCGAGTGAAATATTGCCGCTTCGTCCGTCCAGCTTACTGCTAAAGCTGGAAAGGTGGGGTTTTTTGTGATTTGACGACTCATTGGGCATTAATGCGGCGCTACCACCGGATGGGTCTACCGTGCAGTTGTGCACTCTAATTTGGTGCATATGGCATGTGGACCCCGTTGCCGGATGCCCCACATATCAGCGCAAGGAAGTAGAAAGATAGGAGCAACTAGTTATTACACATAAATATATTTTTGACAAAGAGATATTCCCTCTATAAAGAAATATAAAGATCTTTTATATCACAACTTTATACATAAGAAAAATCAAGGGGAATATATATAACATATATAATTACAAAAAACCGAGTTTTTTTAACACGGTATAGATGAGTTGGTGATGATGTTGTGCCTGTCATCCTGCAATATAGGCCGTCCGATTTATATCTGACGGATAGGAAGGAAACTATGGCAATTTTGCAAAAAGGTACCCACACACCTCTCCACATTTGCAAATAAGAAATTCCCTTGTTCATCCTTTTCTCTCACAAGATAAAATAATCATAAAAATGCATCTTGATGTTACACTACAAAAAAAAGACACATCCGTGACATTTTGGGCCGAATGAAAAAAAATTCGGTCATACATATGACACTTCTATGACGATAATTGTGACAAAACCCGGTATCATCATAGATGTGGTGCGCTCCTACTTCTATGACAAAAAATCATGACAGAAAATGGGTTTTTTGTCCTAGGTGGGCTGGAGACGCAGCTGCATGACATTCTTTGGGCCGTCCATGACGAAAAAAACCATGGTAGAAGCGAGGGCGAGGAAAATTTCGGGGAGTTCCCGGTTACGGTGGGAGGTCGGGGGCCGAGCGATGCGCATTTCTCTCGTACACGTACGCGCGTGTGTGCGAGGCGTTGGCTCTAACTGAACCCGAGCGAGGCGTTGGGCTCTAACTGAACCCGAGCGATTGCACTGCAGGCTACGCGTTACTGAACCCGAGCGATCGATCGATGGCTATTAACTGAACCCGATCGAGCGATTCCTTCGCTACTGCTGCTAACTGAAGCCGATCGATGCTGCCTCTGGGATGAACAGTGAGCGTTGCGGTGGGGGGGGGGGGTTTGGATGAACAATGAGCGGTGGCGTTGCCTCTGGATAAACAGGACCCCGTGGTGTGGTGGAGGGCTGGATGAACAGTAGACGATGGAGGGGTGCCCGTGGAGGGGTGGTTGAACAGGACCCCATGCTGTGGAGGGCTGGATGAACAGTAGACGGTGGAGGGGTGCCCGTGGAGGGGTGGTTGAACAGGACCCCGTGGTGTGGAGGGCTGGATGAACAGTAGACGGTGGAGGGGTGCCCGTGGAGGGGTGGTTGAACAGTAGCCGGTGGAGTAGCGTGCGGTGGAGGCTGGATGAACAGGAGCCCATGGAGACTGGAGGAGGTCGACGGTAGCCCGTGGAGGCTGGAGGAGGTCGACAGTGGAGATGAACAGTATCTCGTGGAGTCCCGTTTTGCGGTACGCCACACCCCTCCCGATGAACAGGACCCCCGTTTCGTCCGTTTTGCGGTACGCCACACCCCTCCCGATCAACATGACCCCCGTTTCGACCATAGGAGGTCTGTTTCGTCCGTTTTGCGGTACGCCACACCCTTCCTGATCAATAGGACCCCCGTTTCGACCGTAGGAGGTCCGTTTCCTCCGTTTTGCGGTACGCCAGACCCCTCCCGATCAATAGGACCCCGTTCCGAACGTAGGAGGTCCGTTTCCTCCGTTGTGCGGTACGCCAGGCCTCGTTTCCATCGCCTATTCCGTCCAAGCCCTCCCGATGAACACGACCACGCATTCCGTTCCGACCCAGCCGGTTGGCTCCCACGCGTTCCGTTGCCTCCCGATGAACACAACGCATTCCGTTGCATCCCCATGAACACGATGCATTCCGTTGCCTCCCCATGAACACGACAACGACGTTGTTTCTCCGTTCCGACCCAGCCATGTACACGAGCCCTGGCCGTACGTATGCACGAGTAGGCGTTCGAGACCCCGCCCGTATGTACACATACGTGGCCGTATTTTATTTCTTGCACCCTGGTTGCTGTATGTACGTGTACATGCTACGTGCGCGCCTCTGCTACGACACGTACACGCCTGTACTACGACACGTGCGCGCCTCTACATCCACCAGTATATATGTACGTACACGTTCGCGACCAGAATGACAACGCTACGTACGCTTCGACCAGGTGGGTCCCGACTGTCAGGCACTTCCATGCGTGCGAAGATGTAGCTGGTGAGTCCCAGTAGTCAGGGGGGCGAATCGTTTTGTTTTTTTTGCCTGGAAGCACTTCCTTGCATGCGAAGGTGTAGCTGGTGGGTCCCAGCAGTCAGGGGGGAAACTTTTTTTCGCGAAATACGGTGGCCCGTCCGGTGGGTCCCCGGTGTCAGGTGGAGGAATAATTATTTTGTGCGTAATAAGGAGCCACTTCCTTGCTGCGGCCGTGGACCCAGCTGTCAGCGTCTCCACGCACAGTACTCTTCCGATGGAAGTCAGTCGTTGACCACATTGACCACGCCGCACCGAGAGCATCACGGCGGTGGACGACGGCGAGGCCTAGGAAGGGGACGACACGGAGGCAGGGAAGACTCGGCAGTTGTTTCCCACGCGGAGGGGAGTACGACTGTACGAGGGTTTACTGGTTCGTCTGCCGTCGCCAGAGAATAACAGCAGGTGTGGGTGAGTAGAGGGATAGCTAGGCCAGCGATGGGAGTACGATGGGGCGGTGAGGCCTGCGCGGCAGCACAGCCGGCCGCGGGAAGGAGGGAGCAGGCAGTCCCGCCGGCGCTTGTTTGAGCGGCTGGAGCAGGAAGGGACATCCAACAGTCAGTGCTTGTGCGTCAACCTTTTTTTAGGAAAGCCTCAAATCTGTGGAAAACAGCATACAGCCCATCTGCCATTATTTCTAATAATTTACAGCCCATTTGCTATTTCTTGAGGTTTTTTTGGAACCCATATTCTTTTTGTTAGCATTACAGCCCATATTGTGGCCACGGTTAAAAAATTATACGAAATTTTGCATATTTCGGTGCGGTCCGAACTGTTTTTAATCCCGAAATTTCGACTCACATTCAAACTGATTTTAAAAATAAATGTATATCAATATAAAATCCAACAAATTCTCCATGCATAAAAATTAATGTAATTTAAAATCTTGAAATGAAAAAAATGATATTTGAAACTAATTGCCGGTTTGATGTGTTTTAAAAATGTACAGCCCATTTCTCATTACTGATGGGCCATTTTCTCGGCCAGCCGAATGAAAGCTCTCCTCGTCTTGAAAGATTTGCAGCCCAACAGGCCTGACAAAGCGACTTACTTGGCAAATCACAAAAAAACTGGGCTGTGGCCGTGGACCCAGCTGTCAGCCTCTCCACGTACAGTACTCTTCCGATGGAAGTCGTTCCTTGACCACGTTGACCATGCCGTGCGGAGAGCACCACGGCGGTGGACGACGGCGAGGCCTAGGAAGGGGACGACGCGGAGCCGGGGAAGACGCGGCAGTGGAAGCCCGCGCGGAGAGGAGTACGAGGGTTCACTGGTTCGGCTGCGGTGTGAGGCTGCCGTCGCCGCAGGGCCTGGCCAGCGGTGGGAATAGTAGGGGGCGGTGAGGCCTCTGCGGCAGCACAGCCGGCCACGGGAGGCAGGAGCATGCGGCACGACCGGCGCTGCTTTGGGCGGCTGGAGCAAGAAGACCAGAGGTTGAAGAAGCACTACGGCCGTTGGATGGACATCGTACGGTCACTGGAGCTAGAATCGTTCATATTGACTAAGTTGACAAAGCCCTTCGTCCCCATCAACTTAGTAGGCCCACAAGTCAGCCTCCCACCAAGGTGGGTCCCAGCTAGCCGGGGGAGTATTCATTTTTTTGTGCGTAATAAGGAGGCACTTCCGGTGGGCCCGAGCTGACAGCGGGGGGAACGTTTTTTTCACGAAATACGGTGGCCCGTCCGGTGGGTCCCAGCAGTCAGGGGGAAACGATTTTTTTCGCAAAATACTGGTGGCCCGTCCGGTGGGTCCCCGCTGTCAGGTGGAGGAATAATTATTTTCCGCGTAATAAGGAGGCACTTCCTTGCGGCTGCCGTGGACCCAGCTGTCAGCCTCTCCACGTACAGTCCACGTCCGATGGAAGTCGTTCCTTGACCACGTTGACCACGCCGCGCTGAGAGCACCAGGGCGGTGGACGACGGCGAGGCCTAGGAAGGGGACGACGCGGAGCCGGGGAAGACGCGGCAGTGGATGCACACGCGGAGAGGAGTACGAGGGTTCACTGGTTCGGCTGCGCTGCCGTCGCCGCAGAATAACATGGGGTGTGGGTGAGTGGAGGGATGGCCTGGCCAGCGGTGGGAGTAGTAGGGGGCGGTGAGGCCTCCGCGGCAGCACAGCCGGCCACGGGAGGCAGGAGCAGGCGGCACGACCGGCGCTGCTTTGGGCGGCTGGAGCAAGAAGACCAGAGGTTGAAGAAGCACGACGACCGTTGGATGGACATCGTACGGTCACTGCAGCTAGAATCGTTTATATTGACTAAGTTGACAAAGCCCTTGGTACGTCAACTTAGTAGGCCCACAGGTCAGCTTCCGAAACGGTGCGCCCCAGATGTCAGGGGGAGGAATCATTTTTTGGGCGGGTGAAGCTAGAATATCCGAGATTGAAGAAGAAGCACGGCATCCGTTGGATGGACATCCAACGGCCACTGCTGCTAGAACCGTGTGTTGACTATAAGTTGACAAAGCCTTGCATACGCGTCAACTCTGTTTTTTTAGGGGACGCGTCAACTTAGTAAGGCCAGAAGTGTGTGGCAGAGAACTTATAGCCCATTTGAGATTTGTAAGAATGTGTAGCCCATTTTTGAATTCTAATGGAATTTACTACAGCCCATTTACAGTTTGTTAAAAGTACAGCCCATTTCAACCAACCGTTCAAAACAGAATTCAATAAAATTTCCCACATTTTGATGGGATCCGAAATATTTTTATCCCGAAATTTCTAGTCAGATTAAATACAATTTCAATATAAATTTATATTACGTAAAAATCCAACGAAACATTGCGCTCGCAACAATTAATGAAATTAAAATTTTCAATATCCAAAAATAATATTTTATAAAGTAATCACGTGTTTGGTGCATTTTTTATAGTTACTGCCCAGTTTTTATAATTACATCCCATTTATTATTTCTTAAAGCCCATTTTCTTGTTAAGCCTAATGCATCCCTCCTAGGAAAGATTTGCAGCCCAGCGGGGCGGAGAATAACAACTTGACCTTGCCTGGGTATTCCTAAAAAAAGTATAGCTGGGCTAGCCATTTTCAGCTTGACAAAAATTTATATCTGGGCTGGATATCTGGCCTGGGCTAGACGGGCCACAGCCCGCCCAGTTAATACCTGCAGCGATGTTTTCGTTGTTGTTCAGAGGAGAAAAATTAATATCTGGGCTAAACATCGAAAAACTCTGCAGTGCTCACACCTCAAAAACACAAATACTGCTCGAGCTGCTTGGTCCCAGCTGTCGGCCGCTTCTTGTGCAATTCTCTCGTTTATTGACTACTACATAGGTTGACAATGGTGTGGGACCGTGATGTCAGGAAACCAGGAGGAAGCAAAATAAATTATAGTTATATATATATATATAATAAGGAGGCACTTGCGTACGTGAGGCTATGGACCTGGTGGGTCCCCATTGTCATCCTCTCCAAGTAAAGTCATCTCCTCGCCCGCGCGCGCTTTCCGCGCGAAACAGTCAGCGCCGCCCGCCCCGCTTCCCGGTGCAGGCGATTGCTCCACCTTCAAAAGACACAAGTGCCGTCCGTCCGTCCATCTGCCGCCTACATTAATGATACGCGGTTGCCGAGGCGGCTACTCCGGCGCCACACGTCCGTCCCTCCGCCCGCCCACCATTGCTATATAAACTGCTGCGCCGGCCATAGCCGCAGTCATCCGCATCCGTTCCCTTTCTCCTGTCCACACCACTACTGCCCACCATGGCTTCCTCGCGCTCCAGCGCTCTTCGGGACGGGCGGACGACGGACCACAAGGAGATGGCAGCCATTGCTGCCGACCGGCTGGCCGGCAGGCAGCCGGAGGACGACGACGTCCCAATGGAGAACATGGTAGTCGACGATCCGGCGCCAACCCCCTCCTCCGCGCCATCCTCGCCGGTGCATTGCACCATGACCATCGGCGAGGCCCGTGCCCAATATATGGACAGGGTGAGGCAGATGCGTGAGGAGCAGTTCCGGGAGGCGCAGGCCGACGCCGCCTACAACCACCATCTCCTCCAGGAGCACCTGCAGGCGGAGGAGCAGATCGCCGCGGAGCGGGCGGAGCAGGAGGCGCTGCTCGACTCATACCGCTCCGCCCGCAAGGGCCGCCTCGAGCGCTGGCGGTACCGCATGCGGGTGGCGGAGGCTGCGGCCGCCTACAAAGAGGCTAGCAAAGAGGGCGATGAAGCGGGCGAGGCGCTGTTTGGCGAGACCGAGGACGAGGCAGAGGACAATGCCGGCTCCGACGAGTCCCCGCTCCGCTGGCGTCGACGAGGCCCTGCTCCGCCGAGGCCCCGCGGCGCCAACAACGAGGCAGAGGACACCGCCGGCTCCGCCGAGGCCCCGCCCCGCCAACAACGAGGCAGAGGACATCGCCGGCTCAGCCGAGGCCCCACCCTGCCGGCAACGTGGGGGAGGATTTCCACCGCTCCGCTGAGGCGCCGCCCGCCGGCAACGAGACAGAGGACATCGCCGGCTCCGCCGAGGCCCCGCCCCGCTGCCAACGAGGCCGCGCCACACAGAAAACGAGGAAGAGTAGAACACGGTAGGTCGCCGCCGCTCGGGTCCAAGTAAGGCCACCGCTGCTACCCTCCGGTTGAAGCCAAGCTAGGCGGGTTGACCATTGACGGCCGGTTAGCTTCTTGGCGGCGACGTGGAGTCGGAGAGCTGCGCTGGAGAAGAACGCTGCTTCTACTTAACTGCTGGTGCAGTTGGCTGACTGACACGTGGGCCCAACAGGCCACATGTCAGTTATGCAACTGCACCTGCAGTTAAGTCACTGAAGCTTCTGTTCGGCTCAGCGGGACACAGGTGGGTAGCTTCGGTTAATTAATTATACCTCCAGCGCACCCCTTTTTAGTTGAAGAATGTATGAAATGTAATGAAATCCGGCATGTTTATATGAAATCCGACCGTGTATGAATGAATTTATTTCGATTAGTTCGAATTCCTGTATCACTGGCATTGGATGAACATGCAAAACAATACGTACTAGCATTATTCCCAGGGTGATCACCTCGTTTGCAGCAGTTTCACATGTACTCCCTCCGGTCCTTTCTAGTCTGCATACAAGTTTTGTCTGCAGTCAAAGTATCTCTACTTTGACCAATCTTATACAAAAAAGTATGCACTTTCACAATGTGCGAAGTAAAAAGGAACAGAAGGAGTACAAAGAGTTTGAGCAGCTTTTTAGCGTTTCTGTACATTGCAATCAAACACACAGGCCTGGCAATTCATAGAGAACATTCAAAACAATCGATGATTATGCATCTCAGCGGCTCACATGTCAGAGGCAATATTTACTTCACAACTAAAGAATAAAGAAAAAATTGATCGACGCTGCTGACAGCAAAGGGCGTCCCATTCGAAAATATCAAACGCATGTCTTGCTAAAATCAATGAGCAAAATTTGACAAGGTTGTCCCATTCCAAAATATCAAATGCCTACGATTGTGGAATGGGCAGGGTTTGCCATCAGTTCGGACATTGACATGGCACCTCGTGCTAAATAAACCAGCTGTTCTTTTTGTGCAGTTCCACCAAAATCAACCAAATTCGCGCGTAGCTTGTATGATTTCGCCCTTATATGTTGCAACGCCTTGAACTTATCGGCACCTCCTTTCTTGTGGTGGAAATGAATGATTCGATGTATTCATGAACATTTTGTGCAGTTCCCATTGAAATCAAGCTGAGCACCCCTGTTTGCACAAATACAAAAAAGTGATTAGTATAAAGCAAACTGTACTATGAATTGACAGTTTCAACAGGCACATACATGGTCCATGTAGAGCACACTTTTAGAAAAATGGAACTCACCAGAAAGAATCCTAGAACAACATTGTACTCGCGCATCACAGCAAAAAAATGGAGATTTGTCAGTCCTTCTGAGCTGAAGTTAGTTTGGTCTTGTGGGGAGTAATGTAACCATCCTTCAACTGCTCCTTCTGATGAGAAGATAGACAGGGCTTCTTCATCCTGGCATAATCGGAACTAGTCACTTCACGTACTCCATATTCTTCTTCAGAGGAAGATGATCCTGTTGTGCAAAGACAAGAGGACTACTAAATGCTAGCATCCCTGTTTGCTCGAAAAAAAGGAAAGGAAATATTTAAAACAGCACAGATGAAGCACTTCTCAAGGACAATACCACTTTTTCATGACAGTATCTAAACAGTAGCACAACACCAATAGAGATGACAAAGCTCAATCATATGGATGAAATCAGTGGGCGAGTACCAACCTTTGTCAGGAGGCTTATTGTGTAGAGCATACAGATGAAGCACTTCTCCGGAACCATCTGTTGCTATCTACGGTGGTGGCCATGCTTACTGTATACTCCTCGATTAATTTAATGTTTCCAACATCTTCTTGTGCAGTTCCACTAAAATATATGGTATCTTCAAAGAAGATCCCTGTTTGCACAAGTAGAGATAATTACATATTACATTAAGAGTGGCATCAAATCAGTGGCAAAACAATTGCTCGTTCCAGCCATAGCAATAAATTAAGATGCAAAACTATATCATTACTTGTGTCATCACAGTTCCAGTGCTTCATTACAGCACCGGGAGTTGATTTTTGTTTTTCTTCCGCTTGTTCTTCCCCTTCCTCACTTGGTTCAATAACAGACAAGCTTCGCCTTCGATGTAAGATTTGGCATGTCAATTAGGGAGCACAAGTATAGTACTAAACTTAATTTTCTGATGAAAGTGGCAAAATACAGGCCAGCAGTTGTGAAATATCCTTATCTTACCTCAATGGGATATTACGGTGCACATACAGATTGGAAGTCTTGTCTCCATTTGTGCAGTTCACTAAAATCAAGCAACATTATCGTACAAGTAGCACAACATATGAAAGCACACTGCAGAATCATTTGAAAGAAGGCTAGTACTGACCTCTCATGATGCGGAATTCAAACAACTCACAAGAAGAAGATCTGAACCAAATTCGCCTTAACGGATAGGAAGTAAGATCTCCTCTTGTGCTGTTCCACTAAGATCAAGCAATCAAGCAACGTTGTCGGTGTGACATTTTGGTTGAACTGCACAAAACACTCTTAAAACAAAAGTGTTTTGTGCAGTGCAACAAAAGGTCACAATGGCAACGAGGTGAAGTAGATAACCCTGTTTACACAGAGGTGCAAAGGAAACAATTAGTGGTCAATAACGGTGGATGACACAGAAGCCAACAAAAAGAAGCATCTACCTTATCTAAATGGGAAAGAAAGCAAGACAGTAGCATTTCTCAAACGGTGGCATTGATTAATATTAACATAGAGATTATATTAACAATAAAATTCGTTAAACATGTAATTTGCTTTTAACTGTGGCATTGCATCAATTTTCCAGCGGCATTATTAGAGGGTGTTTGTCTACAGGGACATTTTGGTGTAGGGACTAAAAAAACTCCGTGTTAGTCCCATCTAAACCAAACAGGAGGGACTTTTAGGGACTAAAAGTGGGCATTTGGGACTAAAGAAAGAAGACCCCGAGGGAGTCTTTTTGGGACTTTTTCCAACAGTTGCCCCTGCCACGCATCGCACCTTGTCTCTATTAGTTCATTACTAGGGGTAACATGGTCTTTTAGCATGTCATTTAATAACCGATCTAGTCCATGTTTAGTCCTTGGAACCAAGCAGGTAGGGTAGGGAGTTTGTAACCAAACAGAGCCTTAGATTAACAATAGCTAATGAGTTGCACGGGACAGTGGACGCACCAGCACCATGTGCATCTACCGATGTACTATGGTCATGCACAGTCTGTTGCAACAAAGAACAAACAACCAAGGAGCATATTTGTGTTGGTCCCAGTTTTGTTATCTTTAGACACCTTTCCCTATGTGAGCGCAGCAAATCTAGTCCTGCTCAAACTCTACAGCCTTGTCCCTTCCTTTCCTTTTTGAACTAGTACTTTCGCCCCTTCCTTTCCTCTTTCAACCACGTCCTAGATTTATGCGATACAACTTTCCCCACTACTTTCCCCCATTCCTTTCCTCTTTGAACCACGTCCTAGATTCATGCTATACAACTTTCCCCCTTCATTTCCTCTTTGAACCACGTCCTAGATTCATGCTATATACAACTTTTCCCACTACTTTCCCCCACTCCTTTCCTCTTTGAACCACGTCCTAGATTCATGGTATACATGCAGGTAGAGCAATGCATGTGGAGTAAGTAAATTATACCTTAAGGTTCTTGGGGCGTAGTCCCTCGCCGACGGCGACAGCGTTAAGCCTCCTTCCCTTCCCGGCGGACGGATCCTGCCGGCTCTTTGAGCAGCAGTGAGGGGAGAGAGAGGCCAACGAAGTCTTGTTTAGATCTGGAGAGGGCGAGAGAGTGTGAAGAGAGCAACTACAAGCGCTGAGGCTCCAGCGGGAGAGAGCGAGAGAGTGTGAAGAGAGCAACTACAAGCGCTGAGGCTCTCGACAGTATATATATACTGGAGAGAGAGTGTGAAGCGTGCAAACCCTAGAAAACATTTTGACCAGTCAAAGAATCCACCCGAGACCTCAAGTTTGATGAGCGAACAGGCTAACCAGCTACACAACCCTCCCGTTATGTTCAACGAGAGGGAAATAACCTTTTATACATTCCTGCATTCGTGTGACAAGCATGCCGTGTTTTTTGTGTGTGTGGGAGTCATTGGGATTTCAATCATAATCGTGTCATGTGGCTTTGGTGGTAAGACTATCCACAGTGGTGCAGAAATAATGCAGCCTTAGTCACCTTACCTCTCTCCACGTAGTACGTTGGGCCCCACCAGTCAGAGGGTGAAACAAACAAATTAATAAGAAAAATTAAAAGCGCCAGCGGTGTATCTTACCTCACACATCTCGCTACTGCTCGGGAACACTGTCCAATTGATCCCTCTGTTCGCTCACGTACTATTTTAAGTGAATCCTTATTATAACATGCACACAAATTTTGGGCACTTGTATTCGACTTAAGTCAGTGTGCCACCGTATCTCGTATACTTACTACTCCCTCCATCTAGGTGTAATAAGTCACGTTAGAAGGTGCAACGGGACCAAGGTGCGTGCGTGTGCGTGTGTGTGTGTGTGTGTGTGTGTTTAACAGCATGTGTGTGTTAGAGAGAGCGACAGATCGACCTACTCATACACAGAGATGTTGTGTAGTGTAGTACGAATTTAGCCGCGAGAGTCGGTGCATCCTCTCGTTTCCGGGCGTGTCCGGTAGGGACATGTGGACAGCTGCCACGCCCGCTCCTGACCAGCCTGGCCCACCCAAAGCCCCTCCATCGCCCGCGCGCGCTTCCCGCCCAAAACGGTCAGCGCCGCTCCAAAGAATCGGTGCCGCATTCATGCCCGGGCAGAGAGGACGCGACCTCTCACTGGCGCAAGAGTGATGGTTTCTTCGTCCGTCCAACTTACTGCTGGGTCTATGTGATTTGACGGCTCATTGGTCTTTATTACTGAGGTGGTAGGACTGCTGGATGTCCCACGCTTTCGGCGAAAGGAGGTACTACTACTAGATTACAATTTTCTCCATTCTTATAGCAGAGGCGTGCAAGAGCAGTGAAAACACACGGGCTCAGTGATTACATGGACCACCTCACACTATCACCGTGCGACACCTAACTCTTTACATAGTACTCCCTCTGTTCCTAAATATTACTAGATGAGTCCCCGCTCGTTGCCGTGGAACAGCGGTATATCTCTCTGCGCAAAATTATCGATTTCATAGAACTAAAAAAACTCTATAACCGCATGACAAATGTGGTAGCCAAACTAAATAAACTCACATCATCATTTAGATCATCCCACGTAAGGAAAAAAGATCAGCCAACTCCTACTGCATAATGGGATTATATTTTTCTTTTTGCATGTTAATGGGACTTAAAAGCTCACTTACATGCATGCTACCGGTGCATGCTTACATGCAGACATGTTGATGTGATTTAAAACCCACTCACATGCATGTGCCACGGTATTTTTGCATGCTTGCATGTGGCTTAGTGCGGAGCCTCTCAACGTCTAGATCAGACGGCTATTATGGACTGATTTACTTCATCTAACAGCTACATCAATTTTGATGATGTGGCTCAAGGAGAGGATAGAGAATTCCTAGTAGTGGGGGCTAGCTATTACTAGTAGACAAGTCTTTGTAGAGATTCCACTACATACGGAACAAAATGAATGAATCTACACTTAAAATGCATCTATATACATCCGCATGTGGTTCATGGTGAAATCTCTACAAAGACTTATATTTAGGAACGGGGGAAGTACTAGTATAGTATGTACTGTAATTTATCAGCGAGATAAATTTGTACAATGCTATGAAGCTTCCAGCTTCTGTTACATGTATCTTGCGTCCAAGGTTGCCCGTTGCAACATTTCATCAAATACAAAGGAGACTAACATGCATGCTATTGCATCTCAATGATTGACAGATCATAGCAAATATGTACTCCCTCCGTTCCAAAATAAGTGTCTCAACTTTGTGCAAACTTTAGTACAAAGTTGTACTACTACTAAAGTTGACACTTATTTTGGAACAGAGGCAGATAAAGAAAAAACGATCCATGCAGTCCCTAGCCCTTGAACCGTGAACCCTGACCAGGCTTCAATTTGCTGGCAACGTTCGAGCTTCCTAATAAATGAAGTTTGCAATCTTTTGACCATCGGATCATTTTGTGCAGTTTCACCAAAATCGAGATGAGCATCCCTGTGGCAAAGAAATTGAAGAAGCGTGATTAGAATAAGATTACTGGGACTAGTTGATGAGACATAAACTCATCACAAATACAGTACGTAGAAGCCGGTAGAGGTATGTGCGGGGCAAAGAAGTAGAGAAATATCCACAGGGAGTGATGTGGCCAGCTGGAGCAGTGGTGCAAGCCGGCTGTAAAGGGAGTTGTACCTGAGGGACGTAGCTCAACCTTGAGGAGGGCGGCGGGAGGCGGCAACTTCCCACGTCGTGGCAGTGAGCAAGGGACGAAGGTAACCTCACCGGCTTTGTGAGAGAGAACGGCGGGGACCCCTGATCGGGACGTGCCGACAGTGGGTTTTCGCCGTCGGCGACGGCCACCGCATCTACACTAAGCATCCACCCCTTCCCCAAGCGGACGTGATCCACCGGGATGTTAGATATGTGGCCACAGTCGTTTTGTGCGAGAGAGTGTGAAGAGAGCAACCCCAGCAAGCAACCGTGTAAGCTGGCCCATCCTGACTATGTATATAGTGGAGCGGTTTCCTTTTCTCTCCATATGAACCTATCATATTGCGTACGTGCCACTGAAGAAAAAAAACTTTATTTATACATGACGCGGCACCTACTACTTGTTCTCCTATAACCTTGCGCTTGGCATCTCCAAAATATAGACCTTGCGATTGGCTCTTCGCCTCTTCGGGAAGTCGAGCAATAATGGTAGTGCAGTATATATCGTTCTGGCTATATGAGACCGCATGAATTGCTGCACGTCCACCACGTGGGCGAGGGTCGAGGGGCGAGGGAGAGTGCTACATACGGAGCAAAATGAGTGAATCTACACTCTAAAATACGTCTATATACATCAGTGTTTGGAGTATGTACTAGTAGTTCATATTGAAATCTACTAAAGGACATATATATTCCAAACTATGATATAATCTCTATAACCAAGGTAGTTGGGACGAGGAGTAAACGGAGGGAGTAGTAAATTTTTCTCCTCGTCCTGCGAGCCACCGCGCGCATGGGCGAGGGAGCGGGCGTAAGGCGGAGCAAGCTTCACCTCATCCTGCGAGCCACCGCGCCCGTGGGCGGGGGAGACGGCGTACTAAGCAAGCTTCTCCTCGTTCTGCGAGTTGACGGGACACATCAAAAGTACTCCAGTGTATAGAGCCTTGCCTCTAAGGTAGGCCCCACATGGTTTGCCTCTTTTTTAACATAACACGTCAAGTCGCAATTTGTTTGTTCACCCGTGGTAGATGTTCCTCCCTCCACCAAGTGGACAACCAGTACACGTGCCTAATTACCACGTGGGCTGCCTTTTTCGTACAGAAATGAGCTCCACCGTGTACCCGCGCGGGTGTGGTTGGGAAAGAGACGGCAGTACGTGCGCCGTGCATGCACCTCTTCTCTTCGTGCACGTCCCCCACCTACGTGGGTGTGTGTGAGAGATACAAACCGCATTCGTGAGTGTTTTTTGTTTTGGGGTGGGGGTGGGGTGGGGGGTTGATTTCGTGAATTATTTGTGGGAATATGTGTCGATGACATCTCAAACAAAATTTTGCATGCAATGTGTGTGAAATGGAGGCCTATCCATATCATACATAGAGGGTCGGGCAATCCACAAGAAGAGAGGGAGGGGTCATAGCTATCGATAGAGTCGAAGAGAGGATCAAGTGGGTGGGTGCGAGATTGATGAAGAGAGCCATCGAAATTGTGTGTGTGTGCAGGTCAAAGATATAGGGCGACTGGCCTACCGGAACGTTAGAGGGCTCATGTCAAGTTTGTGTGTGGCAGGGAGACATGACTAGAGCGCTTGATGTATCGGTGTGTGTGGGGGGAGGGGGTGGGGGGAGGGGTAGGCAGAGGCCTAACTATAGAGGTAGAACGACTCGTATATGTGTTGAGAAGGAGAGACCCAGCTATGTCTTGAGGGAGATCGGTCGACATCCATACATAACTGAAGGACGGGAAATATGATGGGACAGAGAGAGAGAGAGGAGAGAGAGAGAGGGAGGGAGAGGGGTAGAGTGCTGGATGGGTGATGGAGTTGCTTCTCGAAGATGGTGGGAGAGGCCTACTAGACAAACTGAGGGTGGAACTGCAATGTTATCAATAAGAGTGGGGATGTGTTTCTGTGTGTGCCTGTGCGTGATAGATCTGTCGGGACGCATCCATGGATGATGAAGGGGAACCATGTGTTTGGTAAGCAAACCTAACTACATCGGTAGATCGATTGTTGTTTGTCGGAGGAAGGGAGAGACACAACTAATGAGGTAGATCGATTGACGTGTGGGTAAAAACGAGTTATAAGGACCTAGCTAGCTATATGTATAGCGAGAGATCGGTCGGTGTACGTCCATTTGTTAGAGGCAAATAAGGCCCAGCGAGACGGATAGACAGAGAGAATGGAGCTAGGAGGTGGTGCGAGAGGCCCAACTACTAGCTAGATAGGGGGAGGAGTGTGCGGTTGTGAGATCGATGGAAAGAGGGGCGAGAGTTTACACGTGTGTCTGACCGTATGAGAGACACGAGGCAAGGACACATAAAGGAAGAGATTGAAGGTGTGTGTGTATGTTGTAGGCAGGCATCGCTGGAGAGGTTTATTGATCGGTGTGTGTCAGAAAGGAGTTGTGGAGACTCTGGGAGAACGACCTAAAGAGAAAAATCAATGTGCCCGGTGGATAGAATGCTGAGGGAGGGGGAGGGCGAGGAGGGCGTGTGCATGCACGAGAGAAAGTTAGTGGTAGCTACAAAGGTTAGAGGATTGTGTGGGTGTAAGAGACTAACAAAGATCATAATTTGATATGAAAGCGGAATCATATATTTGAATAGGAGATCATAGTGTTTTAAACATTGCATGCATGAATTTAGCGGTGATACACGTGCTGTGCACATGTTATACCATAATGTGATAATGCATGGCATTTGCAACTCACAGATAAATGCCGAACAATCTAAACCATACTATACATCAAACAATCTCACATTTTATTTGAATTTGTGATAATGTGTGGCGTTTGCAGCTTACAACTAAATATCGAACAATCTAAACAATACTATATATCGAACATTCTCACATTTTATTTGAATTTGTGGTAATGTGTGGTGTTTGCAACTCACATCTAAATACTTGTAGGCGTAGGGGGCGGGGCACCATACATAATGTGATAAACACATTATACATATGAGACATGGTTTAGATTATGAAGATCTAGCTAGAGCTAGAAATGTAATGTGATTTGAAATCAAAATAAAGTGGATTCAAAAAATCTAGTTCGAGTTCATATAGTACACATAGTTCATATGTAACTCGAGACTAATCATGTGGTGTGCTGTGAAGATAATACACAAACGATGGTTTAACTTGACAATAATGATGATTGTAGATCTTATTAAAACATAGAAATGAATTCAAATGCTTTGACTTCACAACAATCATTGCTGTAGATCTTATTCAAATAGAGAAACGAATTCAAATTTAGTTCATATTGAAGTGGTAGTATATACGTTTGGAATGCACTAAAACGTTCATTTGAGTAGTAGGTTGCATGCATTATACACGTAGCGAAATATTTTAATTGAACATAACATGAATTCAAAGTTTTGAATGACAATTGTAGTGCGCATTGATTTGGTACAGTACACGTTAGGCTTGTCCGGAAATTTCAACCCGCGCCTTGTTAGCCCGAAATATTTAAGATATATCTTTGTCTCGTTGTGCTCCGACAACTCCCTCCATCTCAACCCGCGCCTTGCTATTCCGAAATTACAACGCGCGTGAAAACTCCCACCTCCTGTGAAATCCCGACACGCGAAATGCCTGTGGTACCCCTGAACCGAAAGAACCGCCTCAAATCGGTGGGGGTACTTTCGTAACTTACCCCACATTTCGGACAAGTGCGTCTCTAAGCCATGGTTCCCCACTGCCATCCCATCCGCCCACCCATTCATACACCGAGGCCGCGAAAACCCGCGACGAAACCCCACACCCTGCTCCGTCCGCCACCCAGCCGGAGCCTCTTCCCCGACGACGTCGCCCACAACAACACCTCGACGTCCCTCATCCACCGTACCGAATGAGGATCCGTCGTCGATCTCATCGTCCCGCCAGCTCAGCCACCCCGGCCTCCACATCCAAGGAGCTGCCCCGATGTTCCCCTCGTCTTTCGCCCCACCTCCATTCCCACACCACCGTCTTCACCTGCACCACCGGAAGAGCATCATCATCACCATTTCCTCGGATGAAGCTGCGGCCTAATCAGCGCCACCAAAGAGGTTGTACACTAATCGCCGCATTTTCTTCTTGATTCGATCTCACGGTGCTGCCGGCGCTCGGTCCCGAGCCGACACGGCGCGGCTCCATCCACGGCGGCGTCGCCGGCCACTTCCTCCACGGCGTCGCTCCCTCGGCGGCGACGTCCACATCAGTAGGAGCTGCTGCTGCTTTAGCTCCCGCTCGCGCTGCTGCTTTGCTCTTGCTCTCGGTCCCCTGCCTGGTCTGCTCTTGCTATTGCTATTGCTCGTGCTGCTGCTCTCGCTCTTGCTCTTGCTTGCGATGCTGCTCCGATTTAGCTACACTTCAGTCGACTGAATCGACTTTTGGGTCAGTCGATTTTTAGGGGGTGGGGTGGGGGCTCGCCGGGGTGAAGGAAGAACCAGCCGCAGCGGGGAGGGGGGCTCGCCGGAGAGGTACCCCACTATCTATCTTAGGGTTCAGGATGGGGGCGGTGGTCGCCGGCAGTGGCGGGGCGTTGGCGGGGCGGTGGCGTGGGGATCGCCGGAGAAAAAGCTCGGCACGGGGGGGCCTAGAGGGATGGCCGGGGCGGCGGCGGACCGGCGGTGGGAGTGTTTTCGGGGCGGACGGGGCGGCGCACCGCCGGCCGCGGGCGGCGGGGGGCTGTTGTTTGGCCGGTGGTGGCTGGCGGCTCAGGGGGGTGGAGGTTGAAGATGAACCGCAGGCCCTTGATTTCGTATCCAACGGCTGCAAAATCGACTGACCAGAGATGAAAAAGTTAGTCGACCGACGTGTAGCCTCACCTTGCTAGTGCGTTCAGTTTCGACAGCAAAATTCAGTTTCGACAGCAAAATTCAGTTTCGACAGTTAAGTTCAGTTTCACCAGTTAAGTTCAGTTTCGACAGTTAAGTTCAGTTTCGACAGTTAAGTTCAGAGATGAGCGGCTGATGTATTTTACATCTAGCACTTTGTGGTTATGTATTTTACGTCATGTATTGGAGATGCTATTAGAATTCCACTCAGGTTAATGTTGTTCGTTGTCTCTCTTGTCCTGCTTCAGCCTTGGCGTCGTACAACTCATCGGAGCTGGTCCAACGACGAAACCCTCCATCACAGCGGAGCAGTACCTCGGCTCCATCTCCAGACGCCTAAGATCTTCTTCCCCTCCTCCGATAGAAAAGTCAGCCGGAGCATCCTCACCGGCCAACCCAATCACGCTGAGATCGACATGGCTTCGCCAAAGAGGTTGTACACTTGTTGCATCTCTTTTTTGCTCTACATGTTTTATATATTGTCCACTGAGCACACGGATTTGTTCCTTTAGTGTCTCCTTGAAAGAAAAAACGTAGGAATTTTAATTTTCACTTGTCCTCCTTTTCAAATTCCTATTCATGAAGCACAAGACTAAGAGATATTAGCATAATAGCATTATAACCGTACATTTTCTTGTGGTTTGACTTAATCTCACCATGCTTCTTTGCATCCTGTGATCTTCCAACTGTTGTGAATCAAACACACAGATTGGCAGAAATCATGTGGTTTTAAATTCTCTGTTTTGCACGTGCATTCCTATCCTATTCCTGTCTATTTCCTATCCCTGCATTGTTGGAATCCTCCAATTCAAACGAGCCCTTACAGAATTACTTCTCTTACAGATAGTTTTCAAAGAAAACCTTGCGTGGTTTGTCCCGCTCCTGCTGCGCCGTCGTCCACCCTAGCTCAGCTGCTCCAACGACAGAAGGGTCCAGCACAGCAGGGATCCGGCCTCCAGACTGTCTTTCGCCGCCTCAGATCTTCTTCCCCGCCGCTGGCAGCCATGAAAACTGCATTGCCATCATCAACCGAGCAGATGACCTCGAGGACTACACGGGTCCGCAAGAGAGGTCGCACTCTTTCGTGTCTGCTTACGTTATGCATCGCTTAATATTACATGCTACTTTATCATCCTGTTCACCGATTAGACTCCGAGTCAGCTCCAAACTAATGGTCAAACTTGAGTTTTTAAATGGTTGTGGGGTACATATCGGGGCCGCTATCAATAGTATCTATCTACTATGTGGTTAATGTCCGGTGTCTACTATGAGTTTCATGTTGGGTGGGAAACAAACAGTAAAGAAGCCATTATCTGTATTTTTTAACTGAAGGCATTATCTGCCTGCTATTATTGTTTTTGGATCTATCCACAGGTTGCTACCATCACTCTGGATTTCTGCATGCACTCCTTACATAATCTCACTATGTTTTATTCCTATGCATGACAGTTATTGTAAACAATGGAACTGAACATGTAGAGCAAAAGAGACGAGCCTTGCGTGGCAATAAAATTTCATGCAGACGTCGCTCCATGGTAGGCGCAAAGGCAGCCCCCCTCCACGCATTTCGGATTGTAATTGAGAGGAAGATATCTGTTCTGAGGGTGATTCAGAAGGAGAAGACAACTCCTATTTACCCCCTGAGGTCTTCGCTCTAACTTGGCATGCTGATGTTGGTTATATCATGCATATGGTGTCTTGCATTGCTTACTTTATACATCAAATATGTCATCTGCTTGGTTTAGACATCCTTTGTGCGAATGCCATCTGTTTAGTTTATTCATCGTTTATGTGAATTATGCAACGCCATCTTGTTTAGCCAGGCATCATATATGTGAATTTTGCAATGCCATCCTGCTTAGCCAGTCATCTTATATGTAAATTATATCAGGCCATCCTTTTTTTTCATTACATATTACATTTGTCAACAATGTTAGTACATTTAACTGCTCTTCGTGTGCATCAGCCATTTGACACGGTGATGGCAAATTCCGGAGTGAAAACAAGGTCTTCAGAGCAGACTATGCTATCTGACGAAGCGCATATCTCGCTGGTTACGGATAGCTCCTCAGAGGAGGATTCAGAGACAGATGACCAGTCCTATTCCCCCCCCCCCCCGAGGTGTATGCTCTAACTTGGCAGGGTTATGTTGCTCATATCATGCGTATGGTGTCTCGCATTGCTATGTCATTTGATTAGTTTAGACATGCTTTGTGTGGATGCCACCTATTCAGTGTCTAATTACCATATATGTGAATTATGCATTGCCATCTTGTTGCAAGACATTATATATGTGAATTATGCAATGCTATCTTGTTGCAAAGGCATTATATATGTGAATTATGCAATGCCATGCTGTTTAGCCAATCATCATGTATGTGAATTATATCATGCTATCATTTTTTTGTATTATGTGTTCCATTTGTCGACAACGTTTGTATATTCAACTACTCTTCCTGTGCATCAGCCATTTGAAGCGGTGATGGAAGTATCTGGAGTGAAAACAAGGTATTCAGAGCAGACAATGCTACCTGCTGAAGCAGACATCTTGCTGGTTACAGAGAGCTCCTCAGAGGAGGATTCAGAGACTGATGACCAGTCCTATTTCCCCCCTGAGGTCTATGCTCAAACTTGGCAGGGTTATATTACCCATGTCATGCATGTTGTCTTGCATTGCTTAGTTTTTACATCATATATGGATTGCCATCTGCTTACTTGCTTACTATATAAATCATATATTTGAATTATATCATGCCATCATGTTTACATAGTACATACACATCATCTATCTGAATTATGGCATGGCAACCCATTTAATAAAGACATCATATGGTTATATCATCTCATCCTGTTTAGTGTTTACAGTCATCATATTTTGAATTATGGCATTCTATCCGTGAATGTATGTGAATTATGGCATGCCAACCTATTTAATAAACACATATATAGATATGTCATGTCATCCTGTTTACATAGTCTCATATTTTGAAGTATGTCTTTCCATCTTTTTTAGTTAGCCATCATAATGTGAAATTGTGTCATGCTATCCTGTTTAGTTAGCCATCATATATGCGAAATTGTGTCATGCTATCCTGTTTGGTTAGACAACATAAATATGAATTATTTCATGCCCTCTTTTATTCCCCACTATCCATTGCACCTGTCTATCATACAATATCTATACTTTCAATTACTTTTCTTGTTTATTAGCCACTTGAATTGGAGAGCGTGATGGCAGTATCTAAGGGAGTAACAACACGGTCTTCAGAAAAGATAGTGCTACCAGTTGATGCAGATAGAACCACGGTTGTACTTGCCCAAGGACCAGATCCACCACACATAACCCAGACTCTCGCAGATTGTACCCCTACCCAGTTGGCAGAGAACCAGCTACACCCCTTCTAACCCCAACCCCGGCAGATAGTAACCCAGTTCCAGTTGACACAACACCGTCTCCACCACAGAGCACCCAAACACGAGCAGTTAGTAAGGGAACTGCAGTGCCCAAAGCACGAGGACCACCACTCTGAATCCCAACTCAATGCTTAAAGGAGAAGAAGATTTGTTCTCAGGTCAGGTTCTGTAGCTATGGTTCATACTCCTTTGCTCTTGCATTACTGTATTTACTCATACCAACTATTTTCAACTTTGAAGGATGGAATTGAAACTCCAATGGCGCAACAGGTATGTTTTAAACCTGTTTCTTTAACTGGTTTGCTGTTGTAACCTGCTCTATGTTGATTTCAGTTTCAATTGAATAAACAGTTATGTTCTCATGTCATGCACATTACAAGTGTTGTTATTGCTCTATAGTTACCCACACTTATATTCTGTCTATTCTGCTTTGTCTTGAACAAATATTATTTCAACTGTGTCTCTATCTTGATTTGGCAACAAAAACTAGAATGATATAGACCATAAAGTGACCATGGTACATAGATATATGTTTGTTTCATGCTGTTATCCTGTCCACTTTACTACTGAACTCATTTACCAAAATGAGTTTCATATACAACATGGTAAACATGTGATGTGTCTGCTTGTTTCTCTTTTAGAATGCGGACAAAATATTGGAGAACAGTACCGCGTTATCCAATGGTAAAGGAAGTAATGCAGATAAGGTTCAAGATAGTAAGACATCCCTGTTGGTCTCCAAGAAAGCTGATAAAAACTAAACATTATGCCACTCATAATTCCTTAGTTTATTTGTTCAAATACGAATCTGCCTACTTGCTTTGTGTCGCACTACCAACACTCCACCCTTGAAGCTAAACATTATGCCACTCATAATTCCTTAGTTTATTTGTTCAAATACGAATCTCATATGCTGCTAATGTTCCTACTTCAGTTTTCAAATGTGTGTCTGCCTGTTATAGAGACATAAGGGGTTTGTATTTCTGTGTGTGGTCTGGTCAGCACGGTTGGGGGTGAACTTTGCATATGCAGGGGTTTATAGGGAGACACTCTTCGAGTTGAATCCGCAATGCATTCCATAGATAATCTGACTAGTTATGTTTTCATGAATCTCAGATTCTGAACAGCATCATAATGATTATGAGCTTGCGCGCATGAAAATAATAAAGTAGAACAATGCCATGGCTGTCAAACTTGGCATTAAGGGACTGAAATCAAGTCTGGATGCAATGCAATGCAAACGCTCTCCACCTACAGATTCATGCTCAGAATATGATCCTAACAGTGATTCTGATCTAGAGGGAGACCTAAGTCAATGTAGCTCCCTAGTGGAGGAGTCAGAGGAAGATGCCCTATCTTATTCACCCATCAAGGTGCTTGCTCTAACTTTCCAAGGTTATATTTGTCGCACATATCTTGCAACTGATGCTTTGCATTGCTTCTACTTTGTTGAACTACCATTAGCTTAGTTTACACACCGTGTATGTGAATACGCCCTGCCTATCCATTTTCAGTACATATTCCATCTGTTATCATACCATATTTATCCATGCAAATGCTGTTCTTGTGTATCAGACGTTCAAAAGGAAGAGGGCGATTGCTGATTGTGGAGGAGCACAAGCAAAGTATGTGGAAAAGGTAGTGGCACCTGATAAATCAAATAGCCCATTAGGTGCAGTTGCAATATCACCTGACCCACAAAACACCCCAACTCTAGCAGACTCTAGCCCTACTACACTCGTCATTTCTGATGCCCCAACTCAGCAGACCCCAACTGCAGCAAACATTATGATTATGCCAGTTGACATAGCACCAGCTCTACGACGCAAAACCCCCATTCCAGCAAAGAGTACACCAAATCCAGTTGCCAAATCCCTTTTCGAACTAGAGAGAGCCCCAATTGCAGCAAATAGGACCCCTGTTCCATTTCTTTCCAGTTTAGAAGACAAAGCTTATATTGCTGTGAGGAACTTTGTGCGCATCTTTCCTTAATGGAAAGATTATACCGCAGACACAGAACAATTTCCAGTCTTCCTTCGCAACTTACGCGTAAGTAATGTACTAATGTTATTCATGGTCATTGCTGCATATGTTTCTGCTGACAGAAGACACAAGATTTCATTATTTTAAATAGGCGAGGACCAAACTGGCTTGTGAAGACAAGCAAGGGTTGGTCGCGCTTTTCAAGCACTCGTTGATGAAGTATCGTTCCTACCTGAGGCAAGCGCACTTCGATGGCAAGCCTCTAAACGAAATTTCTGTAAAGTCTCCGGTGCTACATTTATCCGACGGTGACTGGAATAATCTTGTTACACATTGGTCTCGGCTGCAGCGTAAGGTACTATCTATGATATCACATCACAATTTGAACTACATTTCTGCATTTGCCTTTACGTCTCACTTGTACGAAAACTGTTAGCAGAAGAACATTCATTCTCAAGGGACCACCGAATCTCGCAACTATACTGCACACTGCATTGCTCTTGTGAGTACCTCTTGCCCTGTATGACCATACTTACTTTCATAGTTGTTTGATTATGTAGCATCACTGCACATGTTAGCCTCGTTATCGTCCATTTGGTGGACATTATAAGATCTGTATGGACTCTTACATAAATTTAGAATCAACCCAATGCTTTTGAAGAGGTTTAGCTCCACAGTCCTCTTGTAAGGACTGAACGTCGTCTATCACTGTACTTACATTAACAGCTACTCCCTCCGTCCCATAATATAAGAACGTTTTGTACAGTACACCGGTGTTCAAAACACTCTTGTATTATGGGAAGAGGGATTGGTTCATTGTGTAGCATTCTGCATCTTATCTCCCTCGCCCACCATTTACTAAAAAAGATCAGATCTATATTTAATCTTACCAAAAAGTAGAATACATAGACAATACCAGTGCAGAAGTGTAGCCCATTGCTCTTGTCAGTACATTTTGTACTGTAATGCTTGTACTTCCAGGGATTGGTAGTTGATTATGTAGCATCAATCTGCATCTTATCTTCATTATCCTCTATCCCATCCAGTATTATCATATCTATAATTACTCTCTACAAAATGTAGAGTACAGGCAATGCTTATGAAGAAGATGATGTGCTGAAATTCTTGAGTTATCCTTCCTTGACATGGAGAAGGGCATTATAAAGCCGGTGTTAATTGTTAATGTAAGTAAGTCCTTCTAAAGCCTTTATCCTCAACTGCTGTTTAATTTGCTCATACTCCCTATCGTTTACTGCTGTTTAGTTTGATGTTTCTACCAAAATGCATGTTCGCAAGAACCGTAAGTTCTAAGTTTTACTTGTAAAACCAAATTCCTTATTCATACCATGCACATTACTCAATACTCCCTATATGTATGCTTGTTTTTGTGGATCTATAATCCAGTGTGTGGTGAAGCAGCCCAAGTTTGGACCTTGTCATCTCCTGTTTTATCTTACTGATGTGGCTGATAATATGAACAACATGACATGCACATTAACCAAAATAGATACAATGATTTTCTTTGCCCTTCATCTATGCTTGTTATGTTGACATGGTAATCCAGTAGTGTGGTGAAGCTCCCCGCATTATGAACAATGCCAAATTATGCTATTGATACTTTGAACTTACTCTTTATTTTCTAATTTGAAATTGGATGGAATTGACAGCACGGTTATCATCTTTGTTTATACATGTGCAAAACCTGTCATCGATCTGCTTTGTTTCAGGGTGATATGCATGATGGCATGCACAAGTCTGCTGAAGGCTGTGAGACAAACCCAACATATATTGCAGCAAAGAAGGCAAAACATCTTGAAGAAAGCGAGACAACCCCAAAGTCTTGTCTTGATGCAGTGTTCAAGTTACTTGAGACTAGCAGTCAGACAAGCTCACAGAATTCGTTGTCTGAATCAGTTCGACTTCTTCAGTCCCAAGTTCTAGCAGAAAGTCATTCTGGAACTCAACTTCGACTTGAAGTCCTACATCTAAGAAAGATTGCGGAGAACACCAATGAGAACCTCATCACTAAACAGCTACACCTGGAAGCTATGACCGACATGCTAGGCCAGTCACAGCCTTGCTCAGCAGCTTGCGCAGCAGTTCCCGCGCAAGGCTAACCTTTCTTGAACTGTCTTGGAAGTGGTCTCGGTTCAATATTATTTTGTTACGTTGCAATGGTGCCCAGTTTTTGTAATCTGCTTCTTCGTTGCGCGTTATGATCACCGGTGGCGAACTTTGATGCCCAGTGGATGTAATATACCATAAATCCTTTATTGTATAGTGCTACCTCTTGAGCACTGCGTTGGTTTTACCTTGAAGAGGAAAGGGTGATGCAGCAAAGTAGCGTAAGTATTTCCCTCAGTTTTTGACAACCAAGGTATCAATCCAGTAGGAGGCCACGCACGAGTCCCTTGTACCTACACAAACAAATAAATCCTCGCAACCAACGCGATAAGGGTTGTCAATCCCTACACGGTCACTTACGAGAGTGAGATCTAATAGATATGATAAGGTAATATTTTTGGTATTTTTATGATAAACATGCAAAGTAAAATAGAAGCAAAATAAAAGGCAACGGAAATAGCTTGTTGATGGGAGATTAATATGATGGAAAATAGACCCGGGGGCCATAGGTTTCACTAGTGGCTTCTCTCAAGAACATAAGTATTACGGTGGGTGAACAAATTACTGTTGAGCAATTGACAGAATTGAGCATAGTTATGAGAATATCTAGGTATGATCATGTATATAGGCATCACGTCCGAGACAAGTAGACCGACTCCTGCCTGCATCTACTACTAGTACTCCACACATCGACCGCTATCCAGCATGCATCTAGAGTATTAAGTTCATAAGAACAGAGTAACGCCTTAAGCAAGATGACATGATGTAGAGGGATAAACTCATGCAATATGATATAAACCCCATCTTGTTATCCTCGATGGCAACAATACAATACGTGCCTTGCTGCCCCTACTGTCACTGGGAAAGGACACCGCAAGATTGAACCCAAAGCTAAGCACTTCTCCCATTGCAAGAAAGATCAATCTAGTAGGCCAAACCAAACTGATAATTCGAAGAGACTTGCAAAGATAACCAATCATACATAAACAATCATACATAAAAGAATTCAGAGAAGATTCAAATATTGTTCATAGATAAACTTGATCATAAACCCACAATTCATCGGTCTCAACAAACACACCGCAAAATAAGATTACATCGAATAGATCTCCACGAGAGAGGGGGAGAACATTGTATTGAGATCCAAAAGGAGAGAAGAAGCCATCTAGCTAAAAACTATGGACCCGAAGGTCTGAGGCAAACTACTCACACATCATCGGAGAGGCTATGGTGTTGATGTAGAAGCCCTCCGTGATCGATGCCCCCTCCGGCGGAGCTCCGGAATAGGCCCCAAGATGGGATCTCACGGGTACAGAAGATTGCGGCGGTGGAATTAGGTTTTTGGCTCCGTATCTCGTAGTTTGGGGGTACGTAGGTATATATAGGTGGAAGGAGTACGTCGGTGGAGCAACAGGGGGCCCACGAGGGTGGAGGGCGCGCCCAGGGGGTAAGCGCGCCCCCTACCTCGTGCCCTCCTGGTTGATGTCTTGACGTAGGGTCCAAGTCCTCTGGACCACGTTCATTCCGAAACTCACGTTCCCGAAGGTTTCATTCCGTTTGGACTCCGTTTGATATTCTTTTTCTGCTAAACTCTGAAATAGGCAAAAACAACAATTCTGGGCTGGGCCTCCGGTTAATAGGTTAGTCCCAAAAATAATATGAAAGTGTATAATAAAGCCCAATAATGTCCAAAACAGAATATAATATAGCATGGAACAATCACAAATTATAGATACGTTGTAGACGTATCAAGCATCCCCAAGCTTAATTCCTGCTCGTCCTCGAGTAGGTAAATGATAAAAACAGAATTTTTGATGTGGAATGCTACTTGGCATAATTTCAATATAATTCTTCTTAGTGTGGCATGAATGTTCAGATTTGATATGATTCAAGACAAAAGTTTAATGTTGACATAAAAACAATAATACTTCAAGCATACTAACTAAGCAATTATGTCTATCAAAATAAGATAGCCAAAGCAAGTTATCCCTACAAAATCATATAGTCTGGCTATGCTCCATCTTCCCCACTCAAAATATTCATATCATGTACGACCCCGGTTTTGGCCAAGCAATTGGTTCATACTTTTAACGCGCTTCAGCCTTTTCAACTCTTACGCAATACATGAGCGCAAGCCATGGATATAGCACTATGGTGGAATAAGATATAATGGTAGGGGTTATGTGGGAAGGCAAAAAAAGGAGAAAGTCTCACATCAACGAGGCTAATCAACGGGCTATGGAGATGCCGATCAATTGATGTTAATGCGAGGAGTAGGGATTGCCATGCAACGGATGCACTAGAGCTATAAGTGTATGAAAGCTCAAAAAGAAACTAAGTGGGTGTGCATCCAACTTGCTTGCTCACGAAGACCTCGGGCATTTGAGGAAGCCCATCATTGGAATATACAAGCCGGGTTCTATAAATAAATTTCCCACTAGTATATGAAAGTGACAAAATGAGAGACTCTCTATCATGAAGATCACGGTGCTACTTTGAAGCACAAGTGTGGTAAAAGGATAGTAACATTGTCCCTTCTCTCTTTTTCTCTCATCATTTTTTTAATTGGGCCTTTTCTCTCTTTTTTTGGCCTCTTTTTTTAATCCGGAGTTTCATCTCGACTTGTGGGGGAATCATAGTCTCCATCATCCTTTCATCACTTGGAACAATGCTCTAATAATGATGATCATCACACTTTTATTTACTTACAACTCATGAATTACAACTCAATACTTAGAACAAAATATGACTCTATATGAATTCCTCCAGCGGTGTACCGGGATATGCAATGAATCAAGAGCGACATGTATGAAAGAAATATGAACGGTGGCTTTGCCACAAATACAATGTCAACTACATGATCATGCAAAGCAATATGACAATAATGGAGTATGTCATGATAAATGAAACGGTGGAAAGTTGCATGGCAATATATCTCGGAATGGCTATGGAAATGCCATGATAGGTAGGTATGGTGGCTGTTTTGAGGAAGATAAAAGGAGGTTTATGTGTGATAGAGCATATTATATCACAGGGTTTGGATGCACCGGCGAAGTTTGCACCAACTCTCAAGGTGAGAAAGGGCAATGCGCGGTACCGAAGAGGCTAGAAAATTGCGGAAAGGTAAGTGTGCGTATAATCCATGGACTCACATTAGTCATAAAGAACTCATATACTTATTGCAAAAATTTATTATCCCTCAAAGCAAAGTACTACTACGCATGCTCCTAGGGGAAGGGTTGGTAGGAGTTAACCATCACGCGATCCCGACCGCCACACAAAGGAAGACAATCAACAAATACTTCATGCTTTGACTTCGTTACATAACGTTTCACCATATGTGCATGCTACGGGAATCACGAACTCCAACACATGTATTTTTCAATTCCACAATTACTCAACTAGCACAACTATCATATTACTACCTTTATATCTCAAAACAATTATCAAGCATCAAATTTCTCATGATATTAATTAAAGAAAATTGCCATGCTATTTTAAAACTCTCAAAATAATATAAGTGAAGCATCAGAGATCAATAGTTTCTATAAAACAAATCCACCACCGTGTTCTAAAATATATAAGTGAAGCACTAGAGCAAAAACTATATAGCTGAAAAAATATAAGTGAAGCACATAGAGTATTCTAATAAATTCCGAAACAAGTGTGACTCTCTCAAAAGGTGTGTACAGCAAGGATGATTGTGGTAGACTAACAAATAAAGACTCAAATAATACAAGACGCTCCAAGCAAAACACATATCATGTGGTGAATAAAAATATAGCTCCAAGTAAAGTTACCGATGGAAGTAGACGAAAGAGGGGATGCCTTCCGGGGCATCCCCAAGTTGGCTTTTAGGTGTCCTTAGATTATCTTGGGGTGCCATGGGCATCCCCAAGCTTAGGCTCTTTCCACTCCTTGTTCCATAATCCATCAAATCTTTCACCCAAAACTTGAAAACTTCACAACACAAAACTTAGCAGAAAATCTCGTAAGCTCCGTTAGCGAAAGAAGACAAAAGACCACTTCAAGGTACTGTAATGAGCTCATTCTTTATTTATATTGGAGTTAAACCTACTGTATTCCAACTTCCCTATGGTTTATAAACTATTTTACTAGCCATAGATTCATCAAAATAAGCAAACAACACACGTAAAACAGAATCTGTCAAAAACAGAACAGTCTGTAGTAATCCGTAACTAACGCAAACTTCTGGAACTCCAACAATTCAGCCAAAATAGGAAGACCTAGACAATTTGTTTATTGATCAGCATCAATTGGAATCAATATTTTATCACGTTCTGGTGATTTTTAACAATTATTTTCGTGAACAGAAAGTTTCTGGAATTTACAGCAAGATCAAATAACTATCATCCAAGAAGATCCTATAGGTTAAACTTGGCACAAACACTAATTAAAACATAAAAACACATCTAACCAGAGGCTAGATCAAATATTTATTCCTAAACAGAAGCAAAAAGCAAAAAACTAAAAATAAAATTGGGTTGCCTCGCAACAAGTGCTATCGTTTAACGCCCCTAGCTAGGCATAAAAGCAAGGATAGATCTAGGTATTGCCATATTTGGTAGGCAACTTCTTAATGGAGTTATGCTCGGTAATCTTTTGATCTAAAGTATCCAGCCGCTTATTGCAAAGTGTAATCAGATTATTCATGCGGTTGATATTCCCACCAATACTTTTAAGAGGTTCAACAATTTTTTGTAACTCACATAATTTCTCTAGGATTTGAGTCTCTTCTTGGGTAAGGGATGATACTTTTTGTAGGGGGAGAACTCCCACTATCCCCTCTATAATTTCATAAGAGAATCTAGGATCAATATCGATAAAACTGCCTTTGGCGGAAAAATCGAGGAGTTGTTTATGGGGCAAGGTTAGCCCAACATAAAATTGCGAAGATTTTAAAATCTCCCTCTATATTGCAATTACGATAAGATTCGAGCATCCTAAACCAATCATCTTTTAAATTTTCCCTTTGTTTTTGCTTGAAGTGGAGGACTTCAAAGTCGGGAGATGAAGGGATAAAGACCGAGCTAGCCAAAACGACAAGCAAGCGAGAAAGAGGCGAACGGGAAAGAGAGGGCGAATAAAACGGCAAGGCTGAAGTGGGGGAGAGGAAAACGAGAGGCAAATGGCAAATAATGTAATGCGGGAGATAAGGGTTTGTGATGGGTACTTGGTATGTTGACTTTTGCGTAGACTCCCCGGCAACGGCGCCAGAAATCCTTCTTGCTACCTCTTGAGCACTGCGTTGGTTTTCCCTTGAAGAGGAAAGGGTGATGCAGCAAAGTAGCATAAGTATTTCCCTCAGTTTTTGAGAACCAAGGTATCAATCCAGTAGGAGACCACGCACGAGTCCCTCGTACCTACACAAACAAATAAATCCTTGCAACCAACGCGATAAGGGATTGTCAATCCCTACACGGTCACTTACGAGAGTGAGATCTAATAGATATGATAAGGTAATATTTTTGGTATTTTTATGATAAACATGCAAAGTAAAATAGAAGCAAAATAAAAGGCAACAGAAATGGCTTGTTGATGGGAGATTAATATGATGGAAAATAGACCCGGGGGACATAGGTTTCACTAGTGGCTTCTCTCAAGAACATAAGTATTACGGTGGGTGAACAAATTACTGTTGAGCAATTGACAGAATGGAGCATAGTTATGAGAATATCTAGGTATGATCATGTATATAGGCATCACGTCCGAACAAATTACTGTTGAGCAATTGACAGAATTGAGGGGGAGAACATTGTATTGAGATCCAAAAGGAGAGAAGAAGCCATCTAGCTAAAAACTATGGACCCGAAGGTCTGAGGCAAACTACTCACACATCATCGGAGAGGCTATGGTGTTGATGTAGAAGCCCTCCGTGATTGATGCCCCCTCCGGCGGAGCTCCGGAACAGGCCCCAAGGTGGGATCTCACGGGTACAGAAGGTTGCGGCGGTGGAATTAGGTTTTTGGCTCCATATCTCGTAGTTTGGGGGTACGTAGGTATATATAGGAGGAAGGAGTACGTCGGTGGAGCAATAGGGGACCCACGAGGGTGGAGGGCACGCCCAGGGGGGTAGGCGTGCCCCCTACCTCGTGCCCTCCTAGTTGATGTCTTGACGTAGGGTCCAAGTCCTCTGGATCACGTTCGTTCCGAAAATCACGTTCCCGAAGGTTTCATTCTGTTTGGACTCCGTTTGATATTCTTTTTCTGCGAAACACTGAAATAGGCAAAAACATCAATTCTGGGCTGGGCCTCCGGTTAATAGGTTAGTCCCAAAAATAATATGAAAGTGTATAATAAAGCCCAATAATGTCCAAAACAGAATATAATATAGCATGGAACAATCAAAAATTATAGATACGTTGGAGACGTATCATATAGTGTAGGTTTATTCTTAGTTACTATGCCGTAATTTCTTTATTGTATAGAGTAGGTTTGTTCTTAATTCTTACTAGTTACTGCCATCATTCGCTGTCTGAAAAAAAATCAGATGTAGTCGAACAGGCCGAAACATTCGCCTCTAACGGGCCTGGTGTTTAGTGGGCCACAATTGGGCCGGCCTGCATCTTTCTTGGGCCCGAATCATTGGGGCCTTCACACTTTGCGCGAGGCCCACAACTTACACCGGCCTATATTTTAGTTGGGCCTTTTGTGGACCCAGCGCTTAGTTTGGCCCAGGTAGCGTTGGGCCATTAACAGGCTGAATATTGTACTGGCCTGTTATGGCCCAGATGAAACCATGGGCCTTTAGCAGGCCAAAATGCATATTGGGCCTCAATTTTCACTAGTCGTCGACGGACCTTCAGCAGGCTGAAATGTAGATGGGGCCTTTTTGGGCCCAGTTATATCACGAGCAGTTACCAGGCCGAAACATATCTCGGGCCTTAGTTGGCCCACTGACATCATGGGCCTTTAAGAGGCTGAAAGCTTAGTACAGACATCAACGGGCCGAATTATGCGACAAACCTTTAACAGGCCCAAAGTCATGTTGGGCTTAACTGTTGCCACCTTTATCACGGGCCGTTAGTGGGCCCGATGTCCTGTCGGACCATATATGGCCCATGGGCAGCACGGGCCATTCCCAGGCTGAAAGTCACACCGGGCTGAAATGGGCCCATGTCTACATCGGGCCTCTAAGAGGCCGGAAGTCACTGGGCCCAAATATTCGGCGAACAATTAACGGGCCAGATCTGGCTTCGGTCGTAAACGGGCCCAAATATTCGACGAACAATTAACGGGCCAGATCTAGCTTCGGGCCGTAAATGGGCCTTCATTAAGCAGGCTGTTATTGGGCTGGCCCACTAGTACCTGAGTAAGTACTATGGGCCTTTGACTAGGCTGGCCTTTTTAACCTATATGGGCCTCTGTTGGGCCGTGCCACGTGGCCACGTATCATAGGCGCTTTGGGTCCAATGAGTGGATGACATCTGTCCCAACGGTGAGCCAACACGTGTTTCCTCCAGCCAATGATGATTTTACACGTGGAAAATCCCCATTGGTCTGGGATGTTAATGGGTTATCGGATCCAAAACCGGACCCGATAGCTTAACGGCGTTCCGTTACGGTGGATGCCACGTGTCGGTCACCCTTGACGAAAGCACTTCTGTGATGCGTGATTTATCGTCATGAAAGTGGACACTTCCGTGATGATAATTTTGGTAATGTCATGGAACACTTCTACGACAGCACAGGTATGACTATCTTGATTCTGTCATAAATTTGTCATGGATGTACATGCATGACAGAAAACGTGACCTACTGTGACAAACATGTATCATCACGGAAGTATATTTTTTTGTAGTGTAGGTTACCTACTCTAGATTGTGCTTACACCATATGGAGATTTCTAGAGGAACGATTCCCAAATTATTCCTTGAAAAATCTAGATGAGATTCTCCATAAGTCTATTGCCTTGAATAGGATGAGTACTAGTGATCCTAAGTTTGATGATTGTCTATTTGAGCTTCGTGATCTCATGCTTGCCAAAGGAGATGTTGGAATTATTAGCAATAACATTTCTGAAGTCATTAGAATTCATAGAGATGAACATTGTTACGGTCAAACTTCTAATGAATTACCCTCTCTAGGAATTGATCGATCACAAGGCGGTGTTGAACATGGATACTATGATGAGGATGATGATAGTGACTATGATCTTGATGATGCGATGAGACACTTTCGGCTTATGGCCAATCTTCGCGGCTACATGGCTGGAGGAAAGGAATGGGTCCTTGATAGTGGATGTACTGATCATATGACCGGAGACAAGGATATGTTTCGTGAGCTTGCTGAAAACGACGGCCCTCGAAAGTATGTCACTTTTGGTGATAACTCAAAGGGTAAGGTGGTTGGCCTCGGTAAGGTGGCCATCTCACATGATAGCTCCATACAAAATGTTATGCTCGTTGAATCGCTTGGCTACAATTTACTTTCCGTATCTAAACTTGCTGACTTTGGTTTCAACGTCCTATTTACTGAAGTAGATTGCCAGGTGTTTCGTAGAGATAATCATAAAATGGTCTTTACCGGTATCCGTAGAGGTGGTCTTTACATTGTTGACTTCACTAAAAAGGCTCAACCTAGAACTTTCTTAATTGCTAAATCCTCAAAATCCTGGTTGTGGCATAGAAGGTTAGGTCATGTGGGCATGTGAAATCTTGACAAGCTTATTAAGGGTGATCATATCCTTTTAGTGAAAGATGTTATATTTGACAAGGATAGACTTTGTAGTGCTTGTCAAGCAGGAAAGCAGGTTGGAGGAAGTCACCCCGTGAAGAACATTATGACCACGAGAAGAACGCTCGAGCTACTTCATATGGATCTCTTTGGTCCCAATGCCTACAAGAGTCTCGGTGGTAGCTCATTTGGTCTAGTCACAGTCGATGATTTTTCAAGATTTACGTGGGTGTTCTTTCTTGATGATAAATCGCAGGTCCAAAAGATCTTCAAAAACTTCGCTAGGAAGGCCCAAAATCAAATTGAAGTGAAGATCAAGAAGGTTCGGAGTGACAATGGAACGGAGTTCAAGAACGCAGATGTGGATACCTTTCTTGACGAAGAAGGGATTTCACACGAGTTCTCGGCTACGTACACGCCTCAACAAAATGGAGTTGTTGAGAGGAAGAACCGGACTCTTATTGAGATGGCAAGAACGACGCTTGATGAGTACAAGACTCCAAAACACTTTTGGGCGGAAGCGGTTGAGACAGCTTGTCATGCAACAAATCGCTTGTATCTTCACAAGCTACTCGGCAAGACGGCATACGAGCTTCTCACCGGTAACAAACCCCAAGTTGGATACTTTCGGGTATTTGGCTCAAAGTGCTACATTCTTGATAAGCATCGTTGTTCTAAATTTGCTCCTAAATCTCATGAAGGTTTCCTACTTGGTTATGGCTCAAACTCTCACACTTATCGTGTCTACAATAATTTCACCCAAAAGGTTGAAGAGACGGTAGATATGAAGTTTGATGAATCTAACGGCTCGCAAGTAGAGAAATTGACAATTGATGTAGGAGATAAGGTCCTTCGGAAGCAATCCAAGACTTGTCTATTGGCAAGATTCGTCCAAAGAAGGTGAAGGAGAGTACCTCGTCCGTCCAAGTGGAAGCTTCTACCTCACGACAAGGTGAACGGAGAGTTGATACGGAAGCATCCACAAGTGGGACACACCAAGATGAAGAGAACGAGGAAATACACCAAGATGAACCTCATCAACCTCCCTCTCCACCACGACAAGAGAACAACAATGTCAACAATGAAGAAGGCCAAGAAGAAGGACAAGATGAAGAAGATGTTCCACCCCGGCCCAAGCAAAAGCTCTCACGAGTTAGAGCAAGAGTGGCCAGAGACCATCCCATCGAGCAAATCTACAATGACATTCAAACCGGGAGAATCACTCGCTCCAAATCTCGTTTGGCTAATTTTTGTGAACACTATTCATTCATCTCTAGCATTGAACCTGTGAAGGTTGAAGAAGCGTTGGAAGATACGGATTGGATAAATGCTATGCATGAAGAGCTACACAACTTTGAGAGAAACCAAGTGTGGACATTGGTTGAGAAGCCCGACAACAACCACAACATCATCGGTACCAAATGGGTGTTTCGCAACAACCAAGATGAAGATGGACAAGTAGTTCGCAACAAAGCATGTCTCGTCGCCCAAGGCTACACTCAAGTCGAAGGTATGGACTACGGTGAGACATATGCCCCCGTTGCTAGACTTGAGTCCATCCGCATCTTACTTGCCTATGCTAATCACCATGATATCAGCTTGTACGAAATGGACATTAAAAGTGCTTTTCTAAATGGTGAAATTGAGAAGGAAGTTTATGTTAAACAACCTCCCGACTTTGTCAATCCTAAGAAACCCGATCATGTCTACAAACTTCACAAAGCTCTTTATGGTCTTAAACAAGCTCCTAGAGCATGGTATAAATGCTTGACCAAGTTCCTTATTGAAAAAGGCTTTGAAATTGGTAAAATAGATTCTACTCTTTTTACTAAAAGGGTTAATGGTGAATTATTTGTATGCCAAATTTATGTTGATGATATCATATTTGGTTTGATTAACCCTCATTTTAGTGAAAAGTTTGGAAAGCTAATGTCAAAGAAGTTTGAGATGTCTATGATGAGTGAACTCAAGTTGTTTCTCGGTTTGCAAATCAAGCAAACTAAGGAAGGCACCATTGTTTCTCAAACAAAGTACACCAAGGACTTATTCAAGAAGTTCAACATGCAAGAAAGCAAAGGTATGAAAACTCCCATGCCTACTAGTGGACATCTTGACTTGACTAAGGATGGAAAACCGGTTGATCAAAAGGTTTATCGCTCTATGATTGGATCATTGTTATATCTATGTCCCTCTCGTCCCGATATTATGCTAAGTGTGTGCATGTGTGCACGATATCAAGCGGCCCCCATAGAATGTCATCTTAAGGCTGTGAAAAGGATAGTGAGATACTTAATACATACACCAAATTTTGGCATTTGGTATCCTAAGAGGTCCTCTTTTGATCTTGTTGGCTATTCCGACTCGGACTATGCCGGAGACAAGGTTGATAGAAAGTCCACTTCGGGTACTTGTCAATTTCTTGGTAGATCTATTGTGTCTTGGTCTTCCAAGAAACAAAACTCGGTATCCTTATCCACCGCCGAAGCGGAATACATCGCCGCCGGTTCATGTTGTGCTCAATTACTTTGGATGACCCAAACTCTTAAAGATTATGGGATCAATGTGAAACATGTTCCATTGCTCTGTGACAATGAAAGTGCTATTAAGATTGCTCACAACCCCGTGCAACATTCTCGAACTAAGCATATTGAAGTTCGTCATCATTTCATTCGAGATCATGTTGCTAAAGGGGACACTGATCTTAAGCAGGTTCGTACCGATAAGCAATTGGCGGATATATTTACCAAACCGCTTGATGAGAAAGTCTTTTGCCGGTTGAGAGGAGAATTGAACATCATTGATGCTTCAAACTTGGAGTAGGAACTCCATTTGGATACATGCAAGGCATGAATCTATGACTAATCCTTGATTTTTTTTCTTATGATGATATTCATATGTCTTGGATATACTTGCCCCTTGCATGCTATCTAACCCTTGTAGGTACTTGGATGAATCTAAATCTATGAGATTGCAACTCACTCACATCTTGAGCAATCTCTACATCACCAAGTCGCTACAATACGGAAGTTGATGACAAGGAAGCATGAAACCATTCAACATATTCTTTGACGAACTCTATATATCAAATTTCATTTGGTATCAAGTTTCATGATTGTCATTTTGGATACACAAAGTGCTATTCCTTGCAAGACTAACCCGTGTAGGTAGATGAACTCAAATTACAAGTGATGCTCCCCACTCTTGATGAGATACATCAACCTTGAGGATCCCACACAAGTTCAACTACATGATCAAGATCAACACCACCACCCAAGGTATGTTATTCCATCTTAGAGAAGCTTTACTCCAAGTCATGGGACAAAGCAGCTCAACAAGATGTGAATACATCAAAATGCTTAAACGAAAAGTGGTAACCCCATTTTGAGCTTAAACGATGAGTATGACCTATGATCAAGTGCCCTCACTTGAGTCCTAAGTCAATATACTCTAACATAGGTGACTTTGTCACCGCCCATTTCTAGATGAAGTTCTCTTGTGTTTCTCCGTGTTCCTGCATCTGTCTCATGCATGTTTGTTTTCCCTTTCAAAAAAAACTTCATCTAGTTTTTCTTTTCTCTATTTTGTTCTGCAATTCTTGCATCCAATTCCCTGCAAATTCTTCAGTTCATTCATTGCAAATCCTTGTGAGATCTTTCTTACCTAGTGAGCTGAGGTGACAAGTGCTTCCTCTGTGATGAACTCGGTCACACCGATCTGTTGTTTTCGGTCCAACCGAATCATTTCGGTGCAACCGAAGCACACACGTCGGTGCCACCAATTTCACTACAGACAAAACAACTTGCCACTTGATCCTGCATTCCCTTTTGCTCTAGCTCCACTCAATGATTCTTGTCCTCTACCAGCATCACATTTTATACGCTGCTTTGCTCTGTGACTCTAGGACCAAACCTATTTTGACTCACACTCCAGAGGATCCCTTCTTGGAAATTGATGTCAAAGGGGGAGAGAGAGTTCACATCAAAGCTTAATCCTTCAAACAGGGGGGAGAGAAGAATCACATACCCCAGATGCTTGGTGTTCAATAGGAGAGAAGTTACATGTCTTTAGAGGGGAAATACATGTTCATGTTGTTTGTGTATTTTCTTTGCTCTGATTTTCTATTCCCCATCTTCTCCCAGTATCCCGTATAAGATTCAGGGGGAGCAAGACATCTAAGGGAAGAAAATCTTCGAATTCTTTGCATATCTTTACCTGTGGGGACATGTCTATATAGAATATCCAGTGCTCACACTCTACATGTCAACCCAATCTTGGTACTCTTGTGGTTCTTTTTGTTTGCTCCGGCTAAGTAGATGTATCTGTGTTATCTAACCTTGTTTACTCAGGTTCATCCCTTTTCTAAGCCAACTCAAGACCACAAGGTAAGTATATGCATCACACTCATGTGCATGAGGATTTCTTGCTGATGTACATACTGTTTGCAAGAAGGACTCATGAGCATGAAGATACATTTCCTATACTCACATCTTTTGCTCTGATACATATAGCCAAGATACATGTAACACCTTGCTTGCTCTGTCATGATTATGCACTCATATGCTCTTATGTTCCATATTCACATGATTGCATACATGTAGGGGGAGCCTATGCATGTTACATGTCCTTCCAAAGCTTTACTTGTTATTCTCTATATCTTTATCTAAAGCTTTGATGTATGTTGTCATCAATTACCAAAAAGGGGGAGATTGAAAGCACAAGTGCTTCCTGGGTGATTTTGGTAATTCATGTCAACATATCTCTTGTTGGGCTAATACTTCCATCTAGTATATTTCAGATAAGTCCAACAGTGGAGTGGCATGGACAAGAGGATGTGGAAACCCTTCAAGATGATAAGGACAAAAGATTGGCTCAAGCTCAAAGCTCAGGACTCTACATTTTTCATTTTAGTGACCCAAGATCACATTGAGTCCATAGGAAAGCCAATACTATTAAGAGGGGGTGAGGTGTTGCTTAATGACTTGCTTGCTCAAAGTGCTTTGTGATATGCTCCAAAAACCCTCAACTACTTTCTCATATCCACATATGTCCCAAACCAAAAGTCAAACTCGGCCCCACCGAAACTTTTCATCCGGCGCCACCGAGTTCACTTGACATAGCCACTGCCAGAAACCCTAGTCTTTTCGGTCTCACCGATGGGATCTCGGTCTCGTCGAGATGGGCTTGCAAACTCTCTGTTACCTATTGCATTAATTTCGGTCTCACCGAAATATGAAATCGGTACCACCGAGTTTGCTTGGTCAACTCTCTTTTTTGCTTATTACCCAAATCGGTCTCACAGAGTTTGTGTAATCGGTCAAACCGAGTTGAGGCTTTACCCTAACCCTAGCACATCTGTCCCACCAAGTTGATCATGTCGGTCCCACCGAAAATCCTAACGTTCACATTTTGAACCAAATCGGTCCGACCGAGTTTTCTGATTCGGTCCCACCGAGTTTGGTGATTTGTGTGTAATAGTTAGATTTTGTGTGGAGGCTATATATACCCCTCCACCCACTCTTCATTCGTGGAGAGAGCCATCAGAATATGCCCACACTTCCAACATACATTTTCTGAGAGAGAACCACCTACACTTGTGTTGAGGTCAAGATATTCCATTCCAACCACATAAATCTTGATCTCTAGCCTTCCCCAAGTTGCTTTCCACTCAAATCATCTTTCTACCAAATCCAACCCTATGAGAGAGAGTTGAGTTTTGGGGAGACTATTATTTGAAGCACAAGAGAAAGGACTTCATCATCAACACACCATCTATTACCTCTTGGAGAGTGGTGTCTCCTACATTGGTTAGGTGTCACTTGGGAGCCTCCGTCAAGATTGTGGAGTTGAACCAAGGAGTTTGTACGGGCAAGGAGATCGCCTACTTCGTGAAGATCTACCCTAGTGAGGCAAGCCTTCGTGGGCGATGGCCATGGTGGGATAGACAAGGTTGCTTCTTCGTGGACCCTTCATGGGTGGAGCCCTCCGTGGACTCGCGCAATCGTTACCCTTCGTGGGTTGAAGTCTCCATCAACATGGATGTACGGTAGCACCACCTATCGGAACCACGGATAAAAAATCTCCGTGTCTCAAATTGCGTTTGCACACTCCAATCACATCCCTTTACATTCTTGCAACTTGCATGATTTACTTTCCGCTGCTTATATACTCTTTGCATGCTTGCTTGAATTGTGATGAGAATGTTTGAACTTGTGCTAAAACTCCATTTCAACTCAAAGAATTTAAAAACTGCAACTTTTCTTGCTAAGAGTCTATTCACCCCCCTCTAGACACCTCTTCTCGATCCTTTCGCATACTTATTGCTCTGCCGAGTTTCAGAAATGAACACGAGCTTGGGCTTGTATGTGTGCAACAAACACACTAGCTCTTGAACTGTCCGTGGCTGCCCGAGGCCCCGGCAGTTCCAGCTGATGATCGTCATGTCTCCTGACGGGCACCGCCATTAGCGCCCGTCAGTTTGCCGGTAGCCCCATGACCGGTCGACGCACCATTGTCTCCACCATCCTCAGTTCCAGCAGCCCCTCTTGCTTTCTTCTTCTGTTCCCCTTTCTCTTTCTCAGACTTGTCCTCTGTACCTTTGCCATCCACAGTCCCACGAGCAGCTCTTTTACCCAGCACTGTTTCCCTCTCCTCAGCACCTTCCAATGCCTTGTTCTGAATTTTGCCTTGACCATCCCGTTTCTCAAGCTTCTCTCTCTGAATTGTTCTAAGCTTGGGATTGGGTTCGGCTAGTGGGGCACTCCCCTTCTGCACCGCCACATTCCTACCTTCCTGAGAGAGATCCAATGCATCTAGGCCAGGATTAGTGCCATTGTTAGCCGCAGGCGCAACCACCAACGGATCAGGGGTAGGGTCAGACTCTGAGAGCTTGCAGAACATCGGTCTTGGCCCAAAGCCAGGTGGAGCGTCGATGCTTTCCTGACCCTTCTGTCCCTCTTCAGCCTCCTTGGTGACTTGGGTCTGATTGGGAGGGGTTTTGTTGGTGTCGTGCCCCTCTCCCTCCAGACTTGTGGTTCACCAGAAGGCATGGAGCCCACTGGGGCTGAGCCGTCCTTGAGTGTCAGTCGCTTTTCTGGGCCGAGCCTAATCGCGCTGACCGCTGCAATCGCTGCCTGTACCACTGGGTCCGTTAGCACGTCATCTGAAACTCCATACCTTTCTGCTGCCAGTCTGGGTGGTGCTTGCTCCATCTACATCCTCAGAGCCGAAGTGAAGAAAACGACGGGCGCTGATAGCATCAGGCACAGCAACCCCACCCCTACTGCTACTCCTCTTGAATGGTGCTTACAATCGCGCTGGCCATGCCCCCCAAGTGGCCACAAGAGCTACAAAAGCGAGGCAGACACTCGTATTTTACATCCAAGAAATACACCTCATTCTCTGCGTAGTCGTGTGACTCTATTTTGTTACAGAGGGGCTCATCTACATCATAATTAATACCGATTCTCATGAAATCTCCCCAAATTCTACCTTCCCTATCTGCATTCACCTCAAGTACCTCACCAAGTTCTGCACCAATCTTACGGGCCACCGATTCGAAGAACATAATCGGGGGCGCATCAAAAATACGCACCCAGATCGGCATGTGGGCAACCTCCACATCGCCTGGGCGCGCACTACCATCAACGGCGACCATCAGGAAGGCGTCGCCCCGGTGGGTCCAGGGACCATTGTTGAGGATGAACTTGCGGTCTCCTTCGCGCTCGAACTCCATGAGAAACCGATTGTTCTTGAGGGGGGTGTAGCTGAGGCGACCCCTCAATCCCAGCTTGCTCTTCAGCTCTTTGAACAGTCCTCCGATGCTAAAAAGCTGCACCGAGAAGAACAGTCCAACAGCGAGCCATCTGGTGTGCATCGCAGCCCTCTCCTTGGAGAGGTCGAGCTTGACCACATGTGGTGCCTGCATCTCCATGTCAACAGGGAATACTAGAGCAACAACATTGTCACCGTACCTAGTCCTCTGCGGTGCCATTCCCACACCTCCCTTCGGAGTGCAGTACAGATCACCACGGTCTCGTGATGATCCACCGCGCACCATCGGCCTTGAGCCTAGGCCACCCTTGACGCAGGAGTCCACCTGCTCGCTCTGGTTCACCGCCTCCTTGTTCTTGCTCAGGGCTTCGGTCTGCCATTGCGAGTGGATGGCTGTTTCTAGTATCACTGTAGGGATTTGATGAGAATTCCCCTTCCTCCCACTGGCTCTTTATATCACCTGATTTCATCTCTACAGCCGACAGTCTCTCGCTGATAATTGGTATGCGATGATTCTTACCTTTCTGCCCAGATTTAGGATCCTCATAGCATGGTTGGGTATCACCGTCTTTATCAGGTGGATCCGCTCGTTTTGCCGCATCGCCCTCTTTCCTTGACAAGTACCGATCGCCTTCCTTCAACAGACATCCAAGATCATCTCTCATCTGCGCAACCTTGTTGCGGATTCTGGCAAGTCGTCCTTCCATGGGATCAATACGATTTCCAATGATCTCCTGCCCAGATCTTGGCCTTGCCCTCCTGCTTACAGCGTGTTTCCTCACCGTCTCCCTTGTCTTTAGCCACGACTCCCGCAGTCCCGGCGGATCTCTTTGATCTTGTAACACGCAAGCACCTCGTCGAATCACTCCTCCATGATTCAGAATCTCAGGCTCATTCGCTAGATCCAAGATATTGGATCCACGCGAAGATCGCCCCTCGATCGCCCCGACAGGGGCACCGCTAATTACGCTCCTCATCTAATTATTGCCTGCAGTATTCATGCGTCCAATTTGATCGAGTTTGTAGAGAAAAACATCAATATTTTTAATACCAAATCAATATCATTACATGCATTGTATAATATATTTTAATATTAGATTTATTTGGTATTGTAGATGTTGATATGTTTTAATATAAAAAGTTGGTCAAAGTTTACAAAATTTGACTTTAGACAAATCTAAAACGCAGACTAAAACGGAACGGAAGGAGTACTAAGAAATACATAGAACCAGCCAGTCCCAGCAAATTTAGAAACCGATGAAGCGGTATCTATATAGGGCATCATTGTCTAGGTAGTATAGTGCATAGTAACATTAATTGGTAATGACCAAAATAACAGAGTAGCAACATGCTTCCCAAAATGAGTTATGTAACTTCTAGATCCCAAGCTATACATGAACTCTTGCATAAAATACATGGACTGGGCCTAGGTAACTAACGAATAATAAGCAACACATAAGCATGGAGCCAACCAGCTAGTCGGGTGTTCTACCAGCGGTGGAGCTACGTTGTAGCCTAAGGGGCCATGACCCCCATCCCCCCAGCCTTAATAAAAAAATAGGAAGAAATTTTTTTAAGGGGTGCTCGGATTAGAAAAAATATAACCTTTGACCCCCGCCACCCCCCTCTGAAGATCCCGCCTAGCTCCGCCACTGTCGTCTACTGTTCTGAAAGTGCTACAAGAAAGATCTTGTCCGTGGAGCAAATGTTGACTGGTATCAACTAGCCAAAATAATTTCTGCATCCAAGCATGTCGAATAATTGAAGTGGTATGACAGGAAACTATAGATACCAACACCGCTTGCACTTCAGATTTACCATAGTACACTTCAAAATCTTAGTGCAATATAAGCAGAGGATCTAGAAGGAGGAAGGTTTTGGTCTATGTTCTCGACAAAGAAAAAATAAATCTAGCGATTGTACTTCCTTGATTAACCTCGTCCTGGTAAACTTTGAATGAATTAATTGACCATGTTGCAATCCCAACAAAAAGGGAATCTCAATGTGTAGTGGTTGGAGAAGGCAAAGATTGTTTTTTATGTCACAAATGAAAATGGTATGACCAGTCAGTGGTGGAGCCAGGAAAATCAAATTGAGAGGGCCAGACGTTGCTAAACCTTGTTTGGGAGGGCCAGATCATTAAAATGCATTGTTTTAATAGCAAAAAAGTCAATGTTTACAATAGTATTAGGCCTAAACCAGTGACATTAGGGGGGCCAGGGCCCCTGCTCGTCCCCCTGTCTCCGCCACTGTGACCAGTGAGCTATGAATTGATATAAAATATATCAAAACAAGATGTGGATGTTTCCTTGATATATCTGTCAAAGCACACTTTCATGTTGTCATATAGGAATTAGTAAGTGTTGTTAAACATTGAGAGATGAAATTTAGACACAAGACTAGTAACAAAGAGCTAATGAAGAAATGGCATGGAATGAGGGAAATGATTGCAGTGGCACACTTTTCTCTTAATAGACTGTATTTTTTGATAGCAAACAACATATATATTCATTCATGGTGTGATTAAAAATCAATGCATTTTAGATCTCACCTTACAACAAAGAAGATACACAAAATCATAATCTGAGTAATACATGGATGCTAAAAACATGGAAACATGAGGCATGACATTCGACGTGAAATATCCACCTGGATCGAAAGTATAAATTATCATGGAGGTGTGGACCTTGAAGTACCCACAAATTGATTGTCCTGGTACTCCTTGAGTGGCAAGCCCTGCTGCGCTCGCGACTAGTCAGCAAGGCTTGCTGAAGAAGACCATGATGGTTGTCGGGTCCACCCCCTCCAATGCTCTTAGGAACACCTTCAATGCGGGGGAGGTAACGGGAGAGGCAGGGCAGCATGGAGTATTGAAGGAAGGAGGGTAAACACATATGGGGTTCGTGTATGTGCAACAGTGCAAGGGCCCAATGAACCGTAATCCAGCCCAATCAACCAGAGGCCTCTAATTTTGCTATGGGAGTAGCGGCCCTATAGGGCAGTTTGCGGGTACTATTGCGGCCAGGGATGATCAGATCACGTAATCAGATGGCCAGGAGCACACAAGATGTGAGAGGGCTGGGAAGGGGTTCGATTTTACAGTCCTAAAAATAAATTATTGACTAATGTCGAACTGTACTTTCTGAATCCACAAATTCAATTCAGATGTATCCTGTCAGCCATGCAACCTGGAAAAATAGTGCCAGCGCCTTATGAATCATAGATAGAGCGAACCAATACTTCCATGAGAAGAATAAAAAAGAATCATCAGGCAAAACCACTGCAACTTAATAGTCAACCAGCCTAGATAAATATCCACAGAAAGCATTCAAATTCTTCAGCAGACAATGTATGTGTCGGAAGAGAATACGTGAGTTAAGGTGGAGATAGATTAGCTTAAATGATATGTGCATCAAGGATAATGCCGGCAGTCGTATATATAGAGGTAAAACTTGTCGACCGCGGTCATACGCTTATTTATATAGAAGGGCAAACTTACCGACTGAGGAACATATGTACAAGCTGTTACAATCACAACTATTATTGCTTATCTAGACATGCACTCGGTTTGGTTCTTTTAATAAAAGATAAGCTCTTCCATGCCTGACCAAGTCTATAAAAAATATATGAAATTTTACAATTCAAATTGGTCATGAAATATATATTTTATGAAAATATATTTATGGCTTTGGAAACATATAAATAAAGAAAGGTCATTTGGTCTAGTGGTATGATTCTCGCTTTGGGTGTGAGAGGTCCCGAGTTCAATTCTCGGAATGCCCCATTTTTTTCTATATTTTTTGTACTATTTTTACTTATAGTAGATTTATAGTACAGTAGAATTTCTTTAATGTGGCTAGCGAATTAGATGTCAGGAACTTCACACAGTGAAGTAGCATCGCATTCAGAGATATGTCCTGTCCTGTCCAATGCAGGCCTGATGTAATCGTCTTCTTCGTTAGAGCTCCATTGATTTGCTAGCTGCAATGCAATTTCCCGCGAACCAAGGCAGGTAGCCACGGCTGCCAGCGCACTCAGAGTCAAGTGAGCTTCCTTGAAATACTCCTTCCATTCGAGTTTATTGTGCCCCCAATCGTATTTATGGTCAAACTGAGATTATAAATTTAACTACTAACTACTGTACATGTCACAAAAAGTATATGATGGGACTCCTCTTTCGAATTACAAAGCCAAATGATATACTTCTTGTACCATATATATCCTATGTTTTTATTCATATAGATGGTTAAAGTTTGACCCATGGTGTGGTGGTGGTGGTGGTGGGGGGGGGGGGGGGGGGGGGGGGGGCTAGTAAGCCCAAACGGAGAAACTACATGTATGTGATTGGGACCCGACCCCACACAAATTCCCCTTTTGTAGAGCCTTTTGCCCTCAATTATACATACCTCATCATCGTCTGTGGAAATCAACTTCTGAATGGGAATTAAGTAATGATGATTTAGGTCGTAAGCTCTACTTTACGAAAGTATATGATCCAAAGAAAATCACACTCACTTCTAATTGAATTAAACACTTAAACTTCAGTCTGATATACCCGCAAGAAAAAACTTCAGTATGCTAAATAAATGAGCACACGATCTTCATAAGCAGCTAACGACAGCAAATCATACTGAAGTTTAACTAATCGGGGCTTGATCCAGTGGCAGTAATTAATCCATCCGGACAGCAAATCCAAAATGGGCAGCAATATTATTAATTTTCTAGTGTCAAAGTGTATTTTCTGAATCTAGGTGCATACTATGAGGCAACCTGGAAAATCAGTGTGAATGCCTTATGAATGAGAACTAATATGTGTACTCCCATGAGAAGGAAAAAAATAGCAATCATCAAGGAAAACCACTGTGTCCTGGCAGTCTGAAATAGCAAACCAGCCTAGATAAATATGTGGAGAGCATCAAAATTATCCAGGAGACAATCTTTTATGCCACTGGTCTTTTCGGTCACCGGGGCGTAGCAACCAGCAATGTACATCCCACCCCCAAAAAAAAAAATCTTATATATATCATCCAGTGCTTCACCTTCACCGTGCCCATGACCAATGCCGTTGCCTAGGCACAAACATATATAACTAGTCAGTAACCAATGTGTATTCTAATGGAAAGCGGCCAACACAAAAGGAAAGGATTACAATAGGACCACAGTTTAGATGAGCCGCAGCAGGTGCGTAGTTGTTTATAGGCTTGGAAAAGTTATCGCTCCGATACAGTATTTTGGAAGGGAAACGTTTACGCGCGGTGCGCCGGCGGAACGCTCTGGCCGATCACTTCGCCACGCTGGCGCTAGCCACCAGGAAGTGAACACGTGTACCTTATCCTCTCCCCAACGCCCGCATCCACTTCTTCTTCCTCGCGGCCGTGACCTCGCTTTCCGCCTCGCCTCCTCCGCCATAGCACTAGGCAGCTCCGAGCACTCCTCCCTTCACACCCCACAGCTGCACCTCCTCCATGGGGGTGCTGCTCCCATGCGCCATGGCCTGCGAGCTCAAGGTCAGGGCGGCCATGGCTTACAAGCTCGGGGCGGACTGCGACTGGGGCTCCAACAAGCTGCTATGGACTGTATCGGGGCGCCGCGACGGAGGTGCTGGGACCGCGCCGGGGGAACCATGCCGAGCCGTGCCGACGAGCCTCCATGGATGACCACGGTGAAGGTTGCGTCGCCAACGAGCGGACAATGATGCTGGAGCCATCATTTTGTTTTGCTTCAACTGGCGAAATCCATAGCTGGAACCACGGCTGTTTTTTGCTGCAACCGATAAGCGAGTTGGAAACACAGCTGGTTTTTGCTGCAACTATATCATTTTTTTGCTACATCCGGCGTCTCTATTTGCTACAATCTTTCGGCGGTGTAGTTTGGCCGATGACGACAAACAACTGCAACTGGGAGATCAGAAAAGTTGCAACCCACGCCGCAAAAAGGTACGACCGGCAACAAAAAAAGCTACAACTATCGGACTGACGTGTTGCAACCAACGACGGCAAACTTGTGGCCGGTGACAGCAGATAGCTGCAACCTACGACCAGGAGCTGCAACCGGCGTCCAGTTTTGCTACAACCTGCATTTTGCTGTGCTACCATTGACGTCGAGTTTTGCTACAACCGGAATCAACAGTTGGAAAAAAAAAGCTTCAACCGGCGGTGTTTTTTGCTGCCACCGTTGATGAATTTTGCTACAACCTTTAATCAGGGGGCCCGGCGGGGGCGCTGGACTGCGAGCGGCGGGGCGCGCGACTGCAAGCTGCCGGAGCAGCAACCGGCGACTGGCGTTGCCGGAGCCACGACCATCACCAGCGAGGGGAGCTGCAACCCACGGGCGAAGTTTTTGCTGCATGTGGATCCCGGCGAGAAACATCAGAGAAGACGGCGGTGACCGGCGGCGAGCGCGGCGACCGGTGGCGAGGGCGGCATCCAGTAGCGGGGGCGGCGGAGAGAGGAGGTGTAGGTGACGGGGTGACGGCCGGCGGCCGGGAGAGGAGAGGAAGAAAGAGAGGGAAAGTCAACGCGGGGGGATCGAACGGCTCCTAATCGCGCGCATCGAACGGCCAGGGCTGGACCGGCCGAAACTGTTCGGCCGGTGCGCCGGCGCCTAGCATCACCCATTTTGGAATAGCTAAACAAATATATTAGGCATGTGCATACATATAGTGCCCCAGCACTATTTATGAAAGACAAAAGTATGATCCAGAAATTATCTCAAGCAGACAAATTCCATGTATGTCGAAGCGAACAAAATTGGAACATGCCAGACCTCAAAGACATAAGTAGCCATAGGTAATTAGGCATTCAGATTTAAATAAGGCTGACAAGAGGCAAACTAAAGTGAATTTCATTTTCACTGGTACAAATGGAGCACTTGCAGCAGGGCTGTACGACTTGTGAGATAAAAGGGAACTATTATCTAAAAAGTTAAGGGCTCAAAGCAAGTACTTATTATCAACTTAAGAGTTATAGCTATATCAAATGAGATTAAAGTACCAACGAGAGATTGTAACTAGCAGCTACTTGTTTGACATTTAAGTTGGTCCAAGGATAATTTCCATGTACTAGTCATCAGTTTCAAACTATTAGCAAATCTGATCCCGAAAGGGAACATAGTGCAGCTATCCACATAAGAATACTTCTGTAACACAAACTTATGCACATGGCTAAATAGACAAGAACAATACCCACCCTTGAGTACTGTTGTTCTTAAAGAAATTCATCCGGCAGCAAAAGAAACAACTGAAACAATATGTACTAAAATGATAATTACAGAACTCAAGCATTATGACAGACATTTCATCAAGCAATTATTGAATATATCAAAAGGCTATTTTGTTATGCTGGAAAATGATTATATAAAGTAATGCTATTACAAACGAGTGCTATTATGCAGAATCAAGCGAGCTAGGAGCCACCACATCACTAGTGCAAATGGACAAATGTCAAAAACGACGAGACACTACAAACTCTCAAAATGAAAAGCAATTCAAGTTGGTGTACACTAAATAAACGACCACACGATCTTCATAAGCACGTTCAATTATGTGGCAGTAATTAATCCGGCCCACAATAACCCAAAATGACCAGCAGTATTATTAATGACTAATGCCGAAGTGTAGTTTCTGAATCTAGCTGTTCGAACAGGTGTATACAGTTACTACTATCAATCTGGAAAAATATTGTGGACGCCTTACCAATCACAGTAAGAGCTAGTAATACTTCCATGAGAAGAAGAAAAGAATATGAATCCTCAAGGAAAAACAATGCAGCTTGCCAACCTGAAATAGCAAATGAACCTAGATAAATATCCATGGAGAGCATCAAAATTCTTCAGGAGAAAATAATCTTATGCCCCTGGCCTTTCCAGTCACCAGGTCATACCTACCAGCAATGTATATCCCACCAGGAAAGAAAAACATTATTATATATCGTCCAACGCTTCACCTTCACCATGCCCATCACCAATGCCATTGCCTAGTCACAAACTTAATTAGTCAGTAACCAATGTGTATTTTGACAAAAAGTAACCATACAAGAAGGATGATAGGACAGTTTAGATTCAGAAACTACACTTGGGAAACATTACTTGCTTTGGCACCAGATTCACTAGTAGAAAACTGGGCTTTGGTCACAGGGCAATATTCACATTAGTCCCGGTTCAGTCACGAACCGGGACTAATGTGAGCATTGGTCCCGGTTCGTGCGGCCAGGGGCCTGCCGGCCCTCGTGGGGGCATTGGTCCCGGTTCGTCCGGCCCCTTTGGTCCCGGTTGGTGGGACAAACCAGGACCAATGGGCCTCGCTCTTGGCACACCACCATTTGTCCCGGTTGGTGGCTTGAACCGGGACCAGAGGCTCACCCTTTAGTCCCGGTTCATACCATAAACCGGGACTAAAGGGTTGGTCCTAATTGCGGCCAGAGTTTAGTCCCACCTCGCCAACCGAAGGGCGCTCACACCGGTTTATAAGCCCGTCCCTCTCTGCCTTGTTGAGCTCCTCTCAAAGTGAAAATAGATGCCCTTATAGAGGAATTTTACCTAAATTCAGAGTAAATTTCTTTGAATTTCATAGAAATTTATTATGAATTTAGGTTGAATTTTCTCTATAGGCGCATCTATGTTCATTTTTTTATAGTAAATAAAATAAATAAACCTTGATAAAATAAATAAAATAAATAAACCTTAATAAAATAAAATAAAATAAACTATAGTAAATAAAATAAATAAACCTTAATAAAATAAATAAAATAGCAGCAGTAAAATAAATAAAAATAGCAGCAGTAAAATAAATAAAAATAAAATAAATAAAGTAAAATACATTAGTAATTAGAAACAAAATGGAATAAAATAAATAAATTTTTTGTTGTAAGTAGAAACAAAACAAAATAAATAAAGCAAAAGAGATAACAAAAAACAGGGAAAAAAATTATGCCACCTACTGGGCCACCACAGCCTGAATACGACTTGAAACCCATCCATGGGCCAGGATTCAGGCCCGCAGAAGGCCCAGTAGGCCCCACAGGCAAAGAGAACGGTTAGGCCCGAAAGCCTGCAGTTGAGAGGAGCTCGAGAGGGTGGGCGCAGCAGCGCTTATAAACCACTCTCGAGCTCTCTCAACTAGCGAGGTGGGACTATAATGTTTGGACGAGGCACAGAGAAATAGGGGTTATGATGGAAGACGACGAAGAAGAAGAGGACGATGACAACTATGTGCCCCCTGAATACGGTGATGCTGCAACGGGGGAAGCTGCTGAAGATCAAGAGGAACCAGATGATGTGCCCAATGATGCTGCAAGGGGGGAAGCTGCCGAAGATCAAGAGGAACCAGTGCCCGATGATGATGATCTCCGCCGGGTCATTGTCGATGCAAGGATGCAATGCGAAAGTCAAAAGGAGAAGCTGAAGTTCGATCGCATGTTAGAGGATCACAAAAAAGGGTTGTACCCCAATTGCGAAGATGGCAACACAAAGCTCGGTACCGTACTAGAATTGCTGCAGTGGAAGGCAGAGAATGCTGTGCCTGACAAAGGATTTGAGAAGCTATTGAAAATATTGAAGAAGAAGCTTCCAAAGGATAACGAATTGCCCGACAGTACATACGCAGCAAAGAAGGTCGTATGCCCTCTAGGATTGGAGGTGCAAAAGATACATGCATGCCCTAATGACTGCATCCTCTACCGCGGTGCGTACAAGGATCTGAACGCATGCCCGGTATGCGGTGCATTGCGGTATAAGATCAGACGAGATGACCCTGGTGATGTTGACGGCGAGCCCCCCAAGAAGAGGGTTCCTGCGAAGGTGATGTGGTATGCTCCTATAATACCACGGTTGAAACGTCTGTTCAGAAACGAAGAGCATGCCAAGTTGATGCGATGGCACAGTGAGGACCGTAAGAAAGACGGGAAGTTGAGAGCACCCGCTGACGGGTCGCAGTGGAGAAAAATCGAGAGAAAGTACTGGGCTGAGTTTGCAGCTGACCCAAGAAACGTATGGTTTGGTTTAAGCGTGGATGGCATTAATCCTTTCGGGGAGCAGAGCAGCAATCACAGCACCTGGCCCGTGACTCTATGTATGTATAACCTTCCTCCTTGGATGTGCATGAAGCGGAAGTTCATTATGATGCCAGTTCTCATCCAAGGCCCTAAGCAACCCGGCAACGACATTGATGTGTACCTAAGGCCATTAGTTGAAGAACTTTTACAGCTGTGGAATGTAAACGGTGTACGTACGTGGGATGAGCACAAACAGGAGGAATTTAACCTGCACGTGTTGCTGTTTGTAACCATCAACGACTGGCCCGCTCTCAGTAACCTTTCAGGACAGACAAACAAGGGATACCACGCATGCACGCACTGTTTAGATGACACTGAAAGTATATACCTGGACAAATGCAGGAAGAATTTGTACCTGGGCCATCGTCGATTTCTTCCGACCAACCATCAATGTCGAAAGAAAGGCAAGCATTTCAAAGGCGAGGCAGATCACCGGAAGAAGCCCGCCATGCGTACCGGTGATCACGTACTTGCTATGGTCAATGATTTACACGTAATCTTTGGAAAGGGTCCCGGCGGACTAGCTGTTCCGAATGACGCTAAGGGACACGCACCCATGTGGAAGAAGAAATCTATATTTTGGGACCTACCCTATTGGAAAGAGCTAGAGGTCCGCTCTTCAATCGACGTGATGCACATGACGAAGAACCTTTGCGTGAACCTGCTAGGCTTCTTGGGCGTGTATGGGAAGACAAAAGATACACCTGAGGCACGGGAGGACCTGCAACGTTTGCACGAAAAAGACGGCATGCCTCCGAAGCAGTATGAAGGTCCTGCCAGCTACGCTCTTACGAAAGAAGAGAAAGAAATCTTCTTTGAATGCCTGCTCAGTAAGAAGGTCCCGACTGGCTTCTCGTCGAATATAAAGGGAATAATAAATATGCCAGAGAAAAAGTTCCAGAACCTAAAGTCTCATGACTGCCACGTGATTATGACGCAACTGCTTCCGGTTGCATTGAGGGGGCTTCTACCGGAAAACGTCCGATTAGCCATTGTGAAGCTATGTGCATTCCTCAATGCAATCTCTCAGAAGGTGATCGATCCAGAAATCATACCAAGGCTAAGGAGTGATGTGGCGCAATGCCTTGTCAGTTTCGAGCTGGTGTTCCCACCATCCTTCTTCAATATCATGACGCACGTCCTAGTTCATCTAGTCGACGAGATTGTCATTCTGGGGCCCGTATTTCTACACAATATGTTCCCCTTTGAGAGGTTCATGGGAGTCCTAAAGAAATATGTCCGTAACCGCGCTAGGCCAGAAGGAAGCATCTCCATGGGCCATCAAACAGAGGATGTCATTGGGTTTTGTGTTGACTTCATTCCTGGCCTTAAGAAGATAGGTCTCCCTAAATCGCGGTATGAGGGGAGACTGACTGGAAAAGGCACGCTTGGAGGGGACTCAATAATATGCAGGGACGGATATTCTTGGTCTCAAGCACACTACACGGTTCTACAGAACTCTACCTTGGTGACCCCGTACGTCGATGAACACAAGAACAGTCTGCGCTCCAAACACCCAGAGCAGTGCGACGACTGGATTACATGTGAACACATCAGGACTTTCAGCAGTTGGTTGGAAACACATCTCAGAGGTGACAACACTGTTTGTGATGAGCTGTACTCGTTGTCCAGGGGACCATCTTTGACTGTATTGACTTACAAAGGATACGAGATAAATGGGAATACATTTTACACGGTCGCCCAAGATCAAAAGAGCACCAACCAAAACAGCGGTGTCCGCTTTGATGCAGCAACCGAGAGGGGAAAGGACACATATTATGGTTACATAGTGGACATATAGGAACTTGACTACGGACATGATTTTAAGGTCCCTTTGTTTAAGTGCAAATGGGTCAATCTGTCAGGAGGCGGGGTACAGGTAGACCCACAGTACGGAATGACAACAGTGGATCTGAACAATCTTGGGTACACTAACGAACCGTTCATCCTAGCCAATGATGTGGCACAGGTTATCTATGTGAAGGACATGTCTACCAGACCGAGAAAAAGAAAAGATAAGGAAGCGAATACATCATACGATGAGCCAAAGCGCCACATAGTTCTTTCAGGAAAAAGGGACATCGTGGGAGTGGAGGGCAAGACAGACATGTCTGAAGATTATGAAAAGTTTCATGAAATTTCTCCCTTCAAAGTCAAGGCTGATCCAAGCATCCTGATAAACGATGAAGATTATCCATGGTTACGGCGCAATAAGCAAAGGACACAAGCGAAGAAAAAGTGAAGACTTTCTCTCCACAACTATAATGATGATACCATGCCAACTTTCAACCTTTTTGTAGTTCATTTGAAATGCCTGTTGTAACAGATGAGTTTTCGTCCGAAATCCTGATACTTCGAAAGAGATTGTCCATTTTGTACACGAAGTGCATCCAGTTTTTGCCGTAAACCTCTCAACTTTTTAGCACATGCTATGTGGGTGAAATGATGACACCATGCCAACTTTCAACCTTTTAAGAGTTCATTTGTAGTGCTATTCAATTTCACGGTCATATAGCTCATGAAAATCAGTAAATGCATGAAAAATAACAAATGAAGTCAGAAAGGTTGAAAATTGATGATGTGGCTTTGAATGGTGCATTTTGAACACACAAAAAGTCTGGAGTTCAAATAAGTTCAAAAAAATGAAATCCCTTTGTAACTGATGAGTTTTCGTTCGAAACCCTGATGCTTCGGAAGAGATTATCCATTTTGTACACGAAGTGCATCCAGTTTTTGCCGTAACCCTCTCAACTTTTTAGCACATGCTATGTGGGTGAAATGATGACACCATGCCAACTTTCAACCTTTTCAGAGTTCACTTGTAGTGCTTTTCAATTTCACGGTCATATAGCTCATGAAAATCAGTAAATGCATGAAAAATAACAAATGAAGTCAGAAAGGGTTGAAAATTGATGATATGGCTTTGAATGGTGCATTTTGAACACACAAAAAGTCTGGAGTTCAAATAAGTTCAAAAAATGAAATCCCTTTGTAACTGATGAGTTTTCGTTCGAAACCCTGATACTTCGGAAGAGATTGTCCATTTTGTACACGAAGTGCATCCAGTTTTTGCCGTAACCCTCTCACCTTTTTAGCACATGCTATGTGGGTGAAATGATGACACCATGCCAACTTTCAACCTTTTCAGAGTTCATTTGTAGTGCTTTTCAATTTCAGGGTCATTTATAGCTCATGAACTAATAGCAAAAAGAATGAACTAAAAATAATCAATTAAAATATGCTGTTATGATCAACTAAAACAAAACTATAATATTCTTCAATAGCCAAAAGAATCAACTAAAAAGCTTTTATAAAACTCCAATAGCAAAAGGAATTTTCATAAAGAATGTTTTTGTTAGAAACTTTAATAGCAAAAAGCATTATCATAAAGATTTTTTTGTTAGAAACTAAAATAACAAATCTGTTTTTGAATAGAATCATAAAACACAGTAATATTAAATAGCAGGAAAAATAATCACTCCAAAATCTATTTTTATAGTAAAGTTAATCACAAACTAGTGATTCACACAAATTTCAAAGAATTCAAATTTAAACTATTCAAATTTGAAAACTAATGGCACTAACAGAAAGTTTATAATTTTTGTGACCTAAAAGCAAAAAGAATTAAAAAATAAACTATAATAAAATAAATAAAAATAGCAACAGTAAGTATTTTGTTGTAAGTAGAAACAAAATAAAATAAATAAAGCAACAAAGAAAAAAAGTGCCATCTACTGGGCCACCACGGCCTGAATACGACTAGAAACCCCACCATGGGCCAGGATTCAGGCCCACACGTGGCCCAGTAGGCCCCACAGGCACATAGTGTATGGTTAGGCCCGAAAGCCTGCAGTTGAGAGGAGCTCGAGAGGGTGGGCGCAGCAGCGCTTATAAAACACTCTCGAGCTCTCTCAACTAGCGAGGTGGGACTAAACTTTGGCCGCGACGCGGGCAGCACATGTCCTGTGGTCCCGATTGGTGGCACCAACCGGGACTAAAGGGGGCATGGGTACCGGTTAGTGGCACCAACCGGGACCAAAGGCCGCCGCTTCCGCCCTTTGGGCTGCTGAAAAGAGGCCTTTGGTCCCGGTTGGTGGCACCAACCGGGACTAAAGGGGGGCATTGGTCCCGGTTGGTGCCACGAACCGGGACCAATGCTCTGAGTATATAAGAAAACACTTAGCGTTTTTCAGATTCATCTCTGCAGTTGCCCCGCCCTGACGACGCCGCCAGGCCGCCCGAGCTCGCCCCGTCGACGCCGTCGCTGCCCTCTACCTCGTCGACGCAGCTGCCCCTGCCCCGACCACGCTGCCGTCGGCCCGCCCCGACCACGCCGCGCGCCCCTGCCCCGACCACGCCGTCGTCGCCCCAGCCCTCGCCGTGCCTCTGCCTCTCCCTGCCCTGATCGACCACGCCGCCGTCGCCCTGCCCCGACCACGCCGCCGTCGCCGCCCTCTACCCCGACGCGCGCCGTGCCTCTGCCCCTGCCCCGACCACGCCGCACCTCTCCTTTGGTCAGGCCGGCGCCGCCCCCTGCCTCCCTATTTTTTTCACATATATATGATGTTTTTTTTTCAGATTATATGTATATGTGTGAGTATATGTATGTGTGTATATCTGATTATATGTCCTCTTTTTCAGATTTTTTGTTTTTTGCATTTTTATAAAAATGTATATATGTATGTATGTTCTCTGTGTATATATATGTTCATGTATGCAAAAGATAGATTTTTAGAAAAGTTTTATCTATATATGTTCTCTGATTTAGTCCATTTTAGGTTAGTTTCATTTTAAGAAAAGTTTTATATATTTAGGAAAAGAAGCAAGGGAAGGAACAAGGAAGAAGAAGAAAAAGTTTTATATATGCAAAAGTTACATTTTTAGAAAAGTTTTATATATCTAGCTAGGAAGAAAAGGAAGAAGAAGAAAAAGAAGGATAGGAAAAAAGAAAATAAAAAGAGGAAGAAAGGAGAAGAAGAGGAGAGGAAGAAGAGGAGAAATAAACAAGAAGAGGAAAAAAAAAGAAAAAGAAGAGGAGAAGAAGAAAGGAATAGAGGAGAAGAAGAAAAAATAGATTCTTTTCTTCTTCTCCTCTTCTTTTTCTTCTTTTTATCTTCGATCTTCTCCTCTATTCCTTTCTTCTTCTCCTCTTTTTATTTCTTCTTCGTCTTCTTATTTTTTATCGGGTATGTCGTTGTCGATATACCCCCTCCCCGATAACATTATTTTCCCATGTATGTTTGTCGTCGTTGGCGATATATATAACTCCCTCCCAGATAACTTCGACATGATGGACGGTCGATATTTATACCCCCTCTCGACCGTGATAACTTATACCACAGGAGCACCCCCCGGGCCCTCTCGCTCGACCAAAACTCTCGAGGACACCCAAACCCTAGAAAAAAATGATGTCGGTCTCCTACCCCCTCCCGCCGCGCCCCTACCCTTGAAGCGTTGCCGAGGCCACCCCAAACCTGGAATAAGCTAGGTCTACGTTTGCACTAATATATCGACGTGCTGTCATGTTTGTGTAATAATTGCCATGTTGTAATATTTGCAGAAACAATGGAGCACGGACGAGACGAGCAAGCAGAAGAGGTGTTGGGGGACATAATCTTAGCCGGAGGTGATATCTTGTCGTATCTTAACGACAATGATGGTCTGGAAGAACAGGGTGAAGAAGCAGGCTACGGTGATCGAAGAGTGGAGGAGGAAAGACATGATTATGATGGCTCCGGTGACCCAATGCTGGTGCAAGAACGAGCCCGTGGTGACGGCTCCGGTGACCGAACAGAGTCCGGCCAGGTAAATATATTAGTTAAGCCTGTGCTGACTAGCTAATTGATGCATTCATTGTTTTGGTATGTACACATATTAATTAACTCTCGTCTTTCTTCTTTTTTCTAGCCCTCCGGATCAAGCACAACTTCGGTAAAGAGACGAGGCCCGAAGAGAAAGTTGCGCTCGGATGAAAGGTTTGAGATCACAGCAATCGCGCGCGACGGCCAACCGATTGAACCCATCCGGAAAAAGGAAGCATTTGCTGCTCAGTGCGGGGTTCTTGTTAGGGACAAGATCCCGATCAGCATCCACCAATGGTATAAGCCTAAGAAGGAAGACCCTGAGGTGTCTTATGTCAATGATATGCAGAAAGATGATCTTTGGACCGAGCTGAAGGCAAATTTCACCCTACTGCCAGAGGAGGATCCGAAGAAGCCAGTTAAAGAGCAATTAATCAAGTCTCATGCTCTTAAGAAGATGGCAGACCTATTCAGGAGGTGGAAGAATGAGCTGAAAAAGTTTGTCGACAAAGAAGAGACACCAGAATTCATCGGCCGGTATAAGAAGATCAGAGATCACGGGCCCGCATTTGTGGCCCACAAGACATCAGAAAAGAGTAAGAAGATGTCAGCGACAAACAAGAAGAATGCTGCGAAGAAGAAGCTTCACCATCGCCACGGGGTCAGGTGGCCACCTCAAAGCCCGGCCTAAGTGGGCCAAGGCTGAGAATGATCTGCTTGAAAAAGGGATCGAACCACAGACAATGAACTGGCCAGACTGTTGCCGGACTTGGTTCTTCGGGGCTGGCGGAAGATTGGACCCTGTATCAGGAAGGTGCGTTTGGACGGACGAGCTTTTGAGAATACCAGTCAAGAGGCTTCAACACTATATCGATGCAGCGCAGCAAGGGACGTTCGTTCCAGACAGAGAGAACGACGAGCTCACAGTGGCCCTCGGGAATCCTGAGCACCCTGGACGGACACGAGGCACGCCAGGCTCCGTTCCGTGGAAGGCTGGTTTTCCGGACGCAGGCGGTTACAAAAGCCAGGAGAGAAGGAAAAAAGTGCAGCAGACCCAAATTCAGAAGCTGCACGAAAGGGTTCAAGCGCTAGAGGAACGAGACGGTAATCGACATGCCGAAACTACCCCCGAAGCTACCCCGCCATCTCAGCGGAGAAGCAGCGTGGCTTCCACCAAGCTGCTTCAGCCGGAGCATGTCTTGACGGCTCCTGCTAGCTACCCCGTGGATGCTATCACGGAGTCTCAACATTGCCACCTTATGGCGCAATGGCAGAACTTCAAAGTCAAGGCGGCTGTTGGCTCTGTTTTACCTCCTGAACCCGGCACAAACTACCACTGCCGGCCGATTCCAGAAGGATATGCTAGGGTGATGGTGGATGAAATAACGGAGGGATTTGAGGACCTCCAGCTTGACCACCCTACCCGTGAAGGGGAGACTCGGCTGGGTTCTGCTCTGAAGACTCCGTGCCTATGGCGGAAGGAGCTCATTAACCTTCCGAACTGGACGCCTCTGGCGAGTAAGGGCACTCCACCGCCGCCTCCTCCTCCGGCGAGTGATCAGGGCACTCAGCCTCCTTCTCTGGCGCGTGGCGGCACTCCGCCTCCTCCTCCGCCTCCTCCTCCGGCGAGTGATCAGGGCACTCAGCCTCCTTCTCCGGCACGTGGCGGCACTCCGCCTCCTTCTCTGCCTATGCCGGCGTGCCAGAGCAGCCAGCCTCCTCCTTCTCCGCCTCGTCGGCAAGGGCAGAAGAGACCCGCCGCCGCTCCGGCGGCTCCGGCGCGTCATAGTCCTTCTCCTCCGCCTCGTAAGCATGGAAAGAAGACAGCCGCAGCCGGTCCGTCTGCTCTGCCTGCGTCTAGCAGTACAGCTGCCAGAGGCGGGAGGCAATACAGATTCGGTCCTTCTCTGAAGACTCCAGAGAAGTTACCATACGAGAGGACCCCCGAGGAGAACACGAAGATCGTGCGAGCCGAAGTGACAAACTTCATTGAAGGGGTGAAAGCAAAGAAACATCCACCTCCGGAGGAGAAGGTAGATCCGGTGAAAGCGAAGCGCACTCTGGCTGCCCTGACAAAACCACCAAAGTCTCCGCCGAAAGGCAACTATGAGCGCATTATTGCAAAGACATTTGTCGAAGTGGAGCGGTCGGGAAGTACTGTCAGTGATCAAAGGTTAAAAGAATGACGAGCTGGGAAAAAAATTGCCCAGCTCGGTGAACAAGCGAACCAATCGTGCCCCCCGCTCAAGGTGTCTAGCGACATCGTTGCTAATGATCCGAGGATTGTGCCCGGTTATAGCAATCTTGCAGATTACCTCGCGACGATGTACATTATGAAATCATGGAGGTGGACGAACACAAATACCATTACGGGAAGCCTCTCGTCAAAGGTGAAAGATCTTTAACAACGATGATGCGAAGATTACATGATTGGTACATGAAAACCTGCAGATAGTCTTATGGGATGAATACTTTGACGCTGAGAGTTAAACCGGAGCATGACCTCATTGGAATTGAACGGCTGAATGTTCCATTTGAGGAGTTCTTCCAGTTTTTCAATCAAAAGGCCATCGATAAATCAACGATCACTTGCTACTGTCTGTAAGTAGTACTACTTCTGTCATTAAGTCTCTCTATATAGGTCAGCTCTTTCATTGCATGTATTTATAATTATCCTCACTATATTATGCAGATTGAAGATCGCCGAATTAAAGAAAAGACAAATCGGTGATATTGGGTTCATTAAAACAAATCTCATAGATGCAACTGAGGTTAAATATCATGCCGAAAATACCGAGGCCAAGTTGCTACGATCGTTGGTAATAAATGAAAACAAAGATATAATACTCTTTCCTTACAACTTCAAGTCAGTGTTACTGTCTTGTACATATTCGGTTTCCCTTACTAGTCCAGGTTATAGTAATGTAATTGATGACTTATGCATGCGTGCGCAGCTTCCACTATATTCTCCTAGAGATTAAGCTTGAGCAGGGAGTAGTAACCGTCTTAGACTCGAGACGAAAAGATCCCCAGGACTATGCGGACATGACTCAAATGCTCGAGAAGTAAGTTAAATCAATCATTATCCACCATATCAGCAACTTTTGTTCATTTCCTGATATCAAGTAATTGTTTTCTTTGTCTGGCAGGGTTTGGAGAAAATTCACCAAAAAAAGCTCCGGGACTGCCGAAGAAGCTGCAATTTAAACACCCGAAAGTAAGTACTATAGTAGCATGTTCCGCGCATCTCCTAGTGATTCAAGCGCTAGTTTCATCAATACCATTTAGCATGCTTTCTTATCAGTTTGATTGACCTCTATTTCTTGTAAAGTGGTTGTGGCAGGAACCCAGGAATAATTACTGTGGATACTACGTTTGCAAGTCCATCCGCTACACGACCTGTGAGCGGGGCTACTCTGACGAACAATATGAAGTGCGTAAGAAATAATATTCACAATTTTATTTTATTACCATCATTTGTGTTGAGTTTCATTTATTCATATATATATGTATTGACCCCCTTCTTCAAATTAGATGTTTCGGAAGCGGGATGAACTCCTAGCACCAGATCGTATGCGAGCAATTCAAGAGGAATTGGCGGCATTCTTCCTTAACCACGTGATCGCTGAAGACGGAAAATACCATGTGGACCTTGACTTCGTATATAATTAGGAGATTATATTGTAAGAGATAATTATTGTATATATGTAGCCCGTAGTGTCGGATAGATATACGAGAACTTGTTGTTCGACCAATCTCTCGGAGAAGGAGAGGTGGTCGATATCACTTCTCTCTGTATGCATATGTTCATGACGATCTTCTGTTTCCTTCATTTTCTTACTAGCTAGCGTGTCTAGTCCTCTCTATACGTATATAGTACGTAGCGTCGACCAAGCACGGAGATAAGAGAGGACACTTCTCTCTATTAATTAGCTAGCTAACACAATATATGAAACACCTAAATTAACCCCCCAAAATCCCCAACCCCCCCCCCCTTTAAAAAAAAACAAAAACCCCAGCCCCTGAAATGCTGACGCGTGGATGCCTATTGGTCCCGTTTAGTGCCACCAACCGGGACCAAAGGCCCTCCTGCCTAGGCTCGCTGCACCGGCCACGTGGAGGCCCATCTGTCCCGGTTTGTGTAAGAACCAGGACTAAAGGGTTAGGGCATTAGTAACGACCCTTCAGTCCCGGTTCAAAAACCGGGACAAAAGGCCCTTACCAACCGGGACAATAGGCCCTTTTTCTACTAGTGATGGTTTAATTGGTAAATTACTATGATTGGTTTGAGTTGTATGATTATTATGTTGTTGTCCTTTGGTACCCATCAGATGAGTGCACGCGTGGATGACACCTTAGTGTTAATAGTATGTTGATAGGACCATGCATAGTCCAGCCGGAGCGACCCATATTACCGAGGCTGAGTGTAGAAATTGATGCATATGGGATGAAGGGAGTCAGTTTATCTTAATGCTATGGTTGGGTTTACCTTAATATTTTTTTAGTATTTGTGTATGTTTACTAATGTTCCAATCATAAGAACATATAGTTCCAAGTATAGATAGTATGTTAGTAGAGATCTCTCCCACCTATAAAACTACAATGATGATAATCGATCTAGTAACTTAGCTAATTACCTAGGGACAATTCTGCACATCATACCACCATTTTTCCAATCTCACTATCTTTATTTTATGGTACTTTATTTAAACAACACCTAACCTTTATTTACAAGTTATTTATTATCTTACAAAACTATCTTTTTATACCTGCAAAGTACTTCTAGTTTTATTTCCTAGATAAAGCAAACGCTTTGTGTACATAGGGTTGTATCTGTAACAGATAGGACCTGAGAGAATATCAATCCTACCTTTAGCTCCTTGTGGATTTGACACTCCATACTTACCACATCCATCTTTGAAAAGTGCTATGACAATTCTTTGCACGCATATATATAGGTGGAGGGGAAGAGAGGGGTGCGCCAAGGAGGAGTCCTCCTCTGGTTCGGGCGAACCAACGAGGGAAGGACTCCCCTCCTTGTCCAATTCGGCCCACCCCTTATTCGTATGATTCATACTTGAATTAGTTCCTTGTCAGTTGTCATTTTTATTCAGAGACGAAGCATGTTATACTGTCTGAGGCCTCTTTTGTTTCATTTGGGCTCGGCACGACCAAATGTTATTCTAGTCTGGCTTCGTTTGGCTATGCAACCCTTTTTTGAAGGGACCACCAAGTTTTTGTTGCTTGCGTTGATGTAGCCATGTGTCGATGGTGCTGAGAGGTCGGTAAGGACATGAGCTATGTGTTGGGGAACATACACTAGTAGAAAAAGGGGCTTTCGTTCGGGCCTGGCCAGCCCATTAGTCCCGGTTCTTATACGAACCGGGACCAACGGGTGCATTCATCCCGGTTCGTGAGCCCAGGTGGCCGGCTGGGCATCGCGGGCTTTGGTCCCGGTTCGTCTGGACCCATTTGTCCCGGTTCTAGGAACGAACCGGGACCAATGGGCCTCGCTCCTGGCCCATAACCATTGGTCCCGGTTCCAGCCACGAACCGGGACAAATGATTTGCCTATATATAGCCCATCACCAGCGAGCAGAGCACTCCACCTGCTCTGTTTTTTGTTGGCCGGCGAGGGGAGGGCATTTGGGTGCTCTAGCTCACCTCCTATGCACATGAGGTGTTCGATGAAATGTCCGAGCCACACTAGTTAATATTTCTTCTCTCCAAACTCGACCTCCGAGCTCCATTTTCCCTGAGATTTTTCTAGGTTTAGCGGTCCGTCACGTCCCGTCCCCATCTTCACCGCCGTCGATCGCCCGCGCCGATCTCATCGTCGGCACCACCGTGATGAGTCTCTTGTTCTTATCTTCTTTCTGAAAGAAAAAAAATCTTACTTGAGATAGATACTTGTCTAATTTTCTTTCTTTTATTATTCCTTTTTATTATATAGTGCGATGGTTCTGGTATCCGCCCCCGTCGGCCCTCGTCCTCTCTATGATTCGGATGTGGTATATATTATCTTTTTATAACTATTTGGTTCATTTATTGTTTATGACAATTATGCCGACCAACGTGACATAGATTTTATTTATGTAGGAGGTGGTTGATCTAGAAATTCCAACCGACTCTATTGCCGAGAGGTTAAATTTAGTCGAAGAAGAAAACAATTGCTTGAAGGAAAAAATAAAAAAATTAGGAGGAGAAGATGATATTGGAGTTGCATGTAGCGGATGTCGTCGATGATCACAAGATCAAGATGGATGCAATGCGGTTGAAGATTAGAAAGATTAGAAAATATGTCATTCATACCGAGGCTTGGTATCATTATGCCGTTGGATCAATTGTTACCTTAGTTGTGATTATGATCGCATTTGTTGTTGCATTGAAAGGTTTTACATAGTTTCAATGTATGGTTTAACTAGATGCTCTGGAGAGCTATATGTTGTTCAATTTGAACTAGGTACGTACTTTGGTTTTAATGTGATGATGAACTACTATTAATTTGGTCACTTATCTATCCATGTTCATTTGTAGTGCTTTTCAATTTCAGGGTCTTATAGCTGAAAAAAAAATCAGTAAATGCATGAAAAATAACAAATGAAGTCAGAAAGGGTTGAAAATTGATGATGTGTCTTTGAATGGTGCATCTTGAACACAGAAAAAGTATGGAGTTCAAATAAGTTCAAAAAAATGAAATCCCTTTGTAACAGACGAGTTTCCATATGTAACCCTGGTACTTCGAAAGAGATTGTCTGTTTTGTACATGAAGTGCATCCAGTTTTGCCGTAAGCCTCTCTACTTTCTTGCACATGCTATGTGGGTGAAATTATGATACCATGCCAACTTTAAACCTTTTCAGAGTTCATTTGTAGTGCTTTTCAATTTCAGGGTCTTATAGCTGAAAAAAAATCAGTAAATGCATGAAAAATAACAAATGAAGTCAGAAAGGGTTGAAAATTGATGATGTGGCTTTGAATGGTGGATTTTGAACACAGAAAAAAAGTATGGAGTTCAAAAAATGAAATCCCTTTTGTAACAGACGAGTTTCCGTATGAAACCCTGATACTTCGAAAGAGACTGTCCGTTTTGTACACGAAGTGCATCCAGTTTTTGCCGTAAGCCTCTCTACTTTCTTGCACATGCTATGTGGGTGAAATGATGATACCATGCCAACTTTTAACCTTTTCAGAGTTCATTTGAAATGCTTTTCAATTTCAGGGTCTTATAGCTGAAAAAAATCAGTAAATGCATGAAAAATAACAAATGAAGTCAGAAAGGGTTGAAAATTGATGATGTGGCTTTGAATGGTGCATTTTGAACATAGAAAAACAATGGAGTTCAAATAAGTTCAAAAAAATGAAATCCTTTTGTAACAGACGAGTTTCCGTATAAAACCCTCATACTTCGAAAGAGATTGTCCGTTTTGTCCACGAAGTGCATCCAGTTTTTGCCGTAAGCCTCTCTACTTTCTTGCACATGCTATGTGGGTGAAATGATGATACCATGCCAACTTTTAACCTTTTCAGAGTTCATTTGTAGTGCTTTTCAATTTCAGGGTCTTATAGCTGAAAAAATCAGTAAATGCATGAAAAATAACAAATGAAGTCAGAAAGGGTTGAAAATTGATGATGTGGCTTTGAATGGTGCATTTTGAACATAGAAGAAGTATCAAGTCCAAATAAGTTCAAAAAAATGAAATCCTTTTGTAACACACGAGTTTCCGTATGAAACCCTGATACTTCGAAAGAGATTGTCCGTTTTGTACACGAAGTGCATCCAGTTTTTGCCATAAGCCTCTCTACTTTCTTGCACATGCTATGTGGGTGAAATGATGATACCATGCCAACTTTTAACCTTTTCAAAGTTCATTTGAAATGCTTTTCAATTTCAGGGTCTTATAGCTGAAAAAATCAGTAAATGCATGAAAAATAACAAATGAAGTCAGAAAGGGTTGAAAATTGATGATGTGGCTTTGAATCGTGCATTTTGAACATAGAAAAACTATGGAGTTCAAATAAGTTCAAAAAAAATGAAATCCTTTTGTAATAGACGAGTTTCCGTATGAAACCCTGATACTTCGAAAGAGAAACAAAATAAAATAATCAGTAAATGCACGAAAATTTAATAGCAAAAAGAGTTATCATAAAATAAAATAAATAAGTAATTTGAAACAAAATAATATAAACTTTAATAAAATATATAAGTAGAAACAAAATAAAATAAAATAAACTTTAACAACATTAATAAAATTTATGAAACTAAAATTATCAAAGTATTTTCTATTCAAAACATTATAAGCAACCTCTAAAATTTATGAAACTAAAATTATATAGAATTGATGCAACTAAAATTATCAAAGTATTTTCTGTTCAAAATCATTAAAAGCAAAAAGAATTTTCATAAAGAACTTTGTTTGTTAGAAACTTTAATAGCAAATATATAAGTAGAAACAAAATAAAATAAAATAAATAAGTATTTTGTCGTAAGTAGAAACAAAACAAAAAAATAAAGCAAAAAAGAAAACAAAAAAACTGGGTAAAAATTAAAAAAAATTGCCACCTACTGGGCCACCACGGCCTGAATACGACTAGAAACCCATCCCTGGGCCAGTATTTAGGCCCGCATAAGGCCGAGTAGGCCCATCAGGCATAGCAGTCACAATTAGACCCGTAAGCCTGCAATGGAGAGGAGCTCGAGAGGGGTGCGGTAGTGGGGCTTATAAACCACTGCGCGCCCCTCTCAACTAGCGAGGTGGGACTAAACTTTCGACGCGGGCGCAGCAGCACAAGGCCTTTGGTCCCGGTTGGTGGCACCAACCGGTACTAAAGGGGTGCATTGGTACCGGTTTGCGCCACCAACCGGGACCAATGCCACCCCTTTAGTCCCGGTTGGTGCCACAAACCGGGACCAAAGGCCGCCGCTTCCCGCCCTTTGGGCTGCTGAAAAGAGGCCTTTGGTCCTGGTTGGTGGCACCAACCGGGACTAAAGGGGGTCTTTGGTCCCGGTTGCTGCTATGAACCGGGACCAATGCCCTTGGTATATAAGAAAACACTTAGCAGTTTCGACCAAATCCATCACTTCTTCCCCCAATGCCCCTGCTCCTCCTCGCCGTCGCCGCCCGACGCCCCTGCTCCACCTTGCCGTCGCCGCCGCCACCGATGCCGTCAGGCTGCTCGACGTCGCCGTCGCCGCCGCCACCGACGCCGTCAGGCTGCTCAACGTCGCCGCCGCCGCCACTGACGCCCTCTGCCCCGATGACGGCGTCGACCCTCGCGCCCCTGCCGGCCCCGACGCGCCGCCCACCGTGCCCCGCCGCCCCCTGTGAGCACCAGCCTGCTCCCGCGCCCCTCCCTTGTCCCGCGTCCCTGCGCCTGCCCCGCCGGCGCCGGCGCCGGCCCCTCCACCCCTGCCGGGTGCTAGCGCTATTAGATTTTTAGATGTTTTTAGATGCTATTTTTAGATGTTTTTAGATGTTTTTTAGATTATTTTAGTTTATGTTTAGTTTAGTTTTAAGATTAGGAAAATTTCAGATGTATTGGTATATTTATTTAGATGTAGAGTTAATTTAGATGTTGTTATTTGTTCATAAAATTTTTGCACTTTTGTATAGAAACTTTATTGTTTTCACATGTACGAAAATGTAGAATGAAAACGAAAACAAACATATAAGAAAGAACAAAGGAAAAAATGAAGAAGGACCCACGGCGAAGGAAGTCTTTTTTAAGGTAGTTCTTTGTTAAAGTGAGGGGGACGTCCGGAGCACCCCCCGGCCCTCTCGCTCGACCAAAACTCTCGAGGACACCGAAACCCTAGAAAAAAACTATGTCGGTCTCCTACCCCCTCCCGCCGCGTCCCTACCTGATCGACAAACTCTCTTGAGGCCGCCCAAATTTACCAAGTTAAAAGAGCATTGTCGTCGAGGCCACCCCGAACCCTTGAAGCGTTGTTGAGGCCACCCCAAACCCTTGAAGCGTTGTGAAGGCCACCCCAAACCCTAGAAAAGTGTCGAGGCCGGGCCACTAATATGATTCCTTTGTGCTTAGCTAGCTAGTTCAACGTTTGCCACTAATATATCCAGCTATCATGTTTGAATAATAATTGCCATGTTGTAAATATTTGCAGAAACTATGGATCCGCACCCCCGAGACGAAGCAAAAGAAGCGGTGTTGGGGGAGATAATCGCACACGAAAGTGATGTCGTCTTGTCGTTTCTCAACGACACATGCACCGACGGTCTGGAAAGACAGGATGAAGAAGCAGGCTACGACGATGATCAGACAATGGAGGAGGAAGGACACCGTGATGACGGCTCCGGTGACCGAATGGAGGGGGAAGGACACCGTGATGACGGCTCCGGTGACCGAATGGAGGGGGAATTACACCGTGATGACGGCTCCGGTGACCGAACGGAGTCTGGCCAGGTATATATATTAATTAATTAAGCATGTGCTGACCGGGGGAAGGACACCGTGTGTACACATATTAACTCTCTTCTTTTTCTTCTTTTCTAGCCCTCCGGATTGAGCAACACTTCGGTAACGAGACGAGACCCGAAGAGAAAGTTGCGCGCAGATGAAAGGTACACGATCATCGAAATTGATCGCGCTGGCCAACCGATTGAACCCCTCCGGACCAAGCAAAAATTTAATGCTCAGTGCGGGGTTCTAGTGAGGGACATGATCCCGATCAGCATCGAGCAATGGTTGAAGCCTAAGGACAAAGACTCTCAGGTGTCTTATGTCAGCGATAGGCAGAAAGCTGATCTTTGGACCGCGCTGCAGGAAAATTTCACCTTCCCGCCAGAGGAGGATCCGGAGAATCCAGTTAAAAAGCCAATGATCAAGGCTTATGTTCTTAAGAAGATGGCTGAGCTATTCCAGAGGTGGAAGAATGAGCTGAAATCATCGTTTGTCGACCAAGACAAGACTCCAGAATTCATCGGCCAATTTGAGAAGATCAAAGATCAGTGGCCCGAATTTGTCACCAAAAGAAATATGAGAGAGCAGCGAAGATGTCAGCGACAAACAAGAAAAATGCTGCAAAGAAGAAGCATCACCATCGCATGGGGTCAAGTGGCTACCTGAAAGCCCGGCCGTTGTGGGACAAGGCTGAGAATGACCTCATTGATAAAGGGATCGAACCAGAGACGCGACGCTGGCCAGACCGTTCAGGACTTGGTTCTTCGGGGTTGGGGGAAAATTGGACCCTGTAACAGGGAAGTGCGTTTGGACCAACGAGCAGCTGAACACACCCATCGAGAAGCTTCAGGAGTATACCAAAAAGGCGCAGCAAGGGACGTTCGTTCCGGACAGAGAGAACAACGAGCTCACAAAGGCCCTCGGGAATCCTGAGCACCCCGGAAGGACACGAGGCACGCCAGGCTCCCTTTCGTGGAAGGCTGGATTTCCCGACGCAGGCGGTTACAAACGCCGGGAGAGGAAGAAGAAAAAGGAGTTGACCCAACTACAGGCGCTGCACGCAAGGATACAAGCGCTAGAGGAACGAGAGGCAGTTCGCAGCACGCGACCTGCCGAAGCTACACCCGAAGCTACCCCGCCATCTCAGCGGAGAAGCAGCGTGGCTTCCACGGAGCTGCTTCAGGAGCCTGTCTTCATGGCTCCTGCGAGCTACCCCGTAGATGCTATCACGGAGTCTCAGCATTGCCACCTTATGACGCAGTGGATGGAATTGAAAGTCAAGGCAGCTGTTGGCTCTGTTGCACCTCCTGAACCTGGCGCAACTTTTCACTGCCGGACGATTCCAGAAGGATATGCTAGGGTGATGGTGGATGAAATCACAGAAGGATTTCAGGACCTCCAGCTTGACCACCCTACGGGTGACGGGGAGGCTCGGCTGGGTTCTTGTCTGAAGACTCCATGCCTATGGCGGAAGGAGCTCATCAACCTTCCGAACTGGATGCCTCCGCCTCCTCCTCCTCCTCCGGCGAGTCAGGGCACTCCGTCTCCTCCACCGCCTCCTCCTCCGACGAGTGACGATCAGGGCACTCAGCCTCCTTCTCCGGCACATGGCGGCACTCCGCCTCCTTCTCTGCCTACGCCGGCGCGCCCGAGCAGCCACCAGCCTCCTCCTTCTCCGCCTCGCCAGCAAGGGCGGAAGAGACCCGCCACCGCCTCGGCTGCTCCGGCGCGTCATAGTCCTTCTCCTCCGCCTCGTAAGCAAGCATGAAAGAAGACAGCCACAGCCGCTCCGTCTGCTCCGGCGTCTAGCAGTACAGCCAGAGGCGGAAGGCAATACAGATATGGTCCACCTCTCAAGCCTCTAGAGAAGTTACTGTACGAGATGACCGTGGAAGAAAACAAGAAGATCGTGCAAAAATAAGTGAAGGACTTCTTTGAAGGGGCGAAAGCAGAGAGACATCCACCTCCGGAGGAGAAGGTAGATCCGGTGAAAGCAAAGCGCACTATCGATGCCCTGAGCAAACCACCAAAGTCTCCGCCGAAAACCAACTATGAGCGCGTTACTGAAAAGGCATATCTCGAAGTGGAGCGGTCGGGAAGTACTGTCAGTGATCAAAGGTTAAAAGAACGACGAGCAGTTGGGAAAAACTTGCCCAGCTTGGCGAACAAGAGAACCAATCGTGCCCCCCGCTCAATGTGTCTAGCGACATCGTCGCTAATGCTCGGAGGATGGTGCCACGTTATAGCAATCTTGGATATTACCTGCCCGACGATGTACATTATGATTTTTTGGAGGTGGACGAACACATATACGAGTACGGGAAGCCTCTCGTCAAAGATGAAAAATCTCTAACAACGATGATGTGAAGATTCCATAATTGGTACATGAAAACCTGCAGAGAGTCTGGGGGGACGAATACTTTGTATCTGAGAGTTAAAGAGGAGCACAACCTCGTTGGAATTGATCTGTTGCATGTTCCATTTGAGGAGTTCTTCCAGTTCTTCAATGAAAAGGCCCTCGATAAATTAACGGTCACTTGCTACTGTCTGTAAGTACTACTTCTGTCATTAAGTCTCTATATATAGCTCAACTCTTTCATTGCATGTATTTACAATTATCCTCACTATATTATGCAGATTGAAGATCGTCGAGTGCAGAAAAGCAGAAATGTATGATATTGGGTTCATTAACACAAATCTCATAGATGAATTTCAGGTTAAAAAGAACGCCGAAGATGCCGAGGCCAACTTGCTCAAATCATTGTTAATAAATCAAAACAAAGATTTAATACTCTTTCCTTACAACTTCATGTGAGTGTTACTGTCGTGTGCATATTCGGTTTCCCTTAGTACTCGAGCGAGGTTATAGTAATGTAATTGATGAGTTATGCATGCGTGCGCAGGTTCCACTATATTCTCCTAGAAATTAAGCTTGAGCGGGGACTAGTAGCCGTCTTAGACTCGAGACGAAAAGATCCCGAGACCAATGCGGACATGACTAAAATTCTCAACAAGTTCAATCGATCATTATCGCACCATATCGGCAACTTTTTGTTCATTTCCTGATATCTCAAGTAATAATTATTTTCTTTGTCTTGCAGAGTTTGGAAACAGTTCACCGCAGAAGCTCCGGGACTGCCGAAGGAGCTGCGATATACATACCCAAAAGTAAGTACTACTAGCTAGCTAGTTGCGCGCATATCCCGTTGATTCTAGCTACTTTCATCAATGCCATTTATAATGCTTTATTATCAGTTTGATTGACCTCTATTTCTCGTAAAGTGCTTGTGACAGGAACACGTGCCAGCAAAGGCCTTCTTTGCCGTCCGCTTCTTAGAAACGGACGACAAAGGATTGTGCCGTCCGCCATCCGAGGCCAGCAGACGACAAAGACAACGGACGACAGTGGGGTGGGGTCAGAGCCGTTCTTTGCCGTTCGCTGGCAGACGGCAAAGAGCTCAGCTAGGCCAGCACTGGGAAGCTGCCACATGGCTAGCTATGCCGTCTGCCAGCAGACGACAAAGATTCAAAGGTCTTTGCAGTCCGCCAGCAGATGGCAAACTGACCAAATAGGCAGCCAGTGTTCCCAGTTTCTACAGGTAGCTGCCACGTGTCCTCTTTGCCGTCCGCTGGCAGACGGCAAAGAGGCTATATATCCCCTGTTTTTATTTATATCCATTTAATTTCACAGGAATTCATACACAGATATACATACATATTTTTTTTCATAGGCACAACAGACATATGATGTATCCAACACATAGCTCCATCCATGACAACATACATACATAAGAAACACAGTTCCATCCATACATATTACACTAATATCACAATGTTCATCCAACACATTGTTCCATGCATCGATATAACAAGTTCCACATTATTCTTTGATACAAACGAAAAGAAGAACATGGAAACAAGCACTCCATCCTTGCAAGCTTCCATATAGTGAATTAAATCTGCAAAATGGGAAACAAGAAAGTTAGAAGAAGAAGAAGAAAACTAGAAGAAGAAGACTAGAAGAAGCTTCTTCTTGTTCTTCTTCTTTTCTTCTTATTCCTTCTTTTCTTCCTCTTCCTTGATTTTCTTCATCTTATTATGTCATTTGTGGACTAAATATGGTAAATTATGTCATAAATGGACTAAATAGGCTAAATAAGAAGAAAAATGCCATTTTTTAGCTAACGTAGCTAATTATGCCATTTTTGACCTAACTAAGCTTATTGTGTCATTTTAGAGGACAACAAGCTAAGTATATGACATTTATGAGGTTAGCAAGGTTATTACGCCATCCAAAACAATAAGGTGTGCATTAAGGAGGGATTCTCGCGTGTGCCACATCATCACAAGTACTCCCTCCGTTCCTAAATATAAGTCTTTGGAGTGATTCCACTATGGATCACATACAGAGTAAAATGAGTGAATCTATACTTAAATTGCATCTATATACATCCGTATGTGGTTCATAGTGGAATCTCTTCAAAGACTTATATTTAGGAATGGAGGGAGTATATGACAAGAAAACAGATCGAGCTAGCGAATGGGTTGGCCAGGAGCCGCCTCGTTTTCGTCGTTCCCATTGGACCATCTGTCGAAGGTTGATTGGAGAAAAAACCACACCTCCCCTGAGGATTTCCTTCTCCAGGAAGGAAGATGAAAACCACACCGCTTCCTCATCCCTTCCCTCGCCGGCGCCTCCCCCTCCCCCCTTCCCCAATATCTGCTCCAGGGGGAAGCAACGCGCCGACCCTCCCCAAGCTGGACGCCGCGCCCCCACTCGCCGTTTCCTGCGCCTCCGGATCAGAGCTCGCGCGCGGTGGTGGTTGTAGGAAAGCGCCGCCGCCGCCACCGGTCGAGTGGGTCATCCCCACGGGGTGGGACTCGGATCCGGCCGCCTCGCGGCATCTCCCGTTCGAGCCCAGTGGGTGGGAATCGGATCCATCCCCGCCGCCGCCACAGCAGGCGGAAGCAGAGAAGCCCCTGATGTCGTGGGCAGACATGGTGCAGGAGCACGAGCTCACCGCCACCACAACGGAGGTGGACGTGGCCGCCTACGGCGACGGGGAGGAGGGGGAGGAGGTTGACGAGGGAGCCGCTAGAGCTGCAACGGTTTCGGAATGTGCTGCGGAAGGATGACTTCATATGCTTCGAGCGGGTCAAGGCCACCTCGTCAACATCCTCACCAGCCTGGAGCTCCACGCCGGCGTGTTCAGCAGCGCCTAGCAGAAGCACATCGTCGACTATGTCTACAGCCTGCAGGAGATGGGGAAGCGCGGGGAGCTTGGAGGTGAGCTACGGAAGGATGACTTCATAACTTATTTGAACTCCAGCCTATTTTTGCATTCAGTATGCATCATTCAAAGCGACGTCATCAATTTCCAACACGTTCTGACATCATTTGCTGTTTTTCAGTCATTTACCGATTTGTTTAGAGAGCTAAATGACGGTGAAATTGAAAATCACTATAAAATGAACTCTGAAAATGTTGGAACTTGGCATAGTATCATCATTTCGCCCGCATAGCATGCGCAAAAGAGTAGAGAGGGTCACGGCGAAAACTGGACGCACCTCGTGTACAAACTGGACAATCTCTTTCGGAGTATCAGGGTTTCGGACGAGAACTCATCTGTTACACGGGCACTTCAATGTTTTTTAAACTTATTTGAACTCCAGCCTATTTTTGCATTCAGTATGCATCATTCAAAGCGAGGTCATCAATTTCCAACACGTTCTGACATCATTTGCTGTTTTTCAGTCATTTACGAATTTGTTTAGAGGGCTAAATGACGGTGAAATTGAAAATCACTACAAAATGAACTCTGAAAATGTTTGAACTTGGCATGGTATCATCATTTCGCCCGCATAGCATGTGCGAAAGAGTAGAGA